>NC_061510.1:236153794-236307739 GCF_022539505.1 Lolium rigidum | reverse complement strand
ATCTCCTTTGGAGAAACTTATGCTCCCGTGGCTTCGCCTTGAGTGGGCGAGCTGGAATCGCCCGACGGCTGGACGTTGCAGGTTATGTATATTTGCATCACGTGGTGCAAATTATACATCGCAAAGTAATTTTTTTGGGGACGTTTTGTACATTACAACATGCTCTTTTGCTCATTTTTTTGGGGCTAATGTTATTTATATTAACTGTTTTTTGACAAATACATCATCTGTTGGACACGTGCTCTAATGATCAAAATGATTTTCCTATCATATGAATCAAAGGAGAGCTATTTTAAGAAAATCAAACTATGTCAAGTTTGACTATGTTTTTACCAAAAATCATTAACGTGCAAAATACAAAATCAATAACATTACATAGATAATGCAATATATTTTCGTATGGTATCAACATTATGGTCCCGGATGATAGCAAGCAAATGTTGTCCGTGCAAGCCCTATGAACTGGACGGACGTAGTATTTTGCACCACTGTTGTCAAGTAAGAACCTCCATTGATGATCAATTAATGCGGCAATGCATCAGGCAATGACAGCATACTATGTGATAAGCATATAACCTCCATTCATGATCAATTAACGCGATTGTGCATTAGGAAATGAAACCATACTATGTGATAGACATATGAAATGATCTAGTCTCACATGCTTGAGGCACATAAGGGAAAATTACATAAGTTTCAGACATGGTAAGCAAGTTTAACCATATTGCAACAAGATGATTACTTGTACAATGGGAAAGCTACTCCTCATCACTGTCGATATCTGGAAAAGGGTCATGCTCATCTACGTAATTGTCACATGTGTCATCAACTTCATCTCCATTGTCATTATCAACCTTTCTTTTATTTTTGTTCATCAGGTCAATCACAACCGCTGGAACACGGCGGTGTGGATCTGTTCTTAAATTTGCAGTAGGTACGACTTGTTCCGTTCCTACAGCGTATGTGTCCTGTCCTTGTTGCCGACCAGCTGGTTCCTGCTCTTGATAGGCATCTGCATCATATCTGACACCTTCATTTTCACTAACATTGTAGAGATGGCGCTGGTCGTATGTTTGGACAATTTTCCAACCATTATTAGCTGGGTCTCTGTCAGTCAAATAGAAGACCTTTTTAGCCTGAGTAGCCAGAATATAATCATCATTCGTCTTAGCGAGCTTTCCCACATTGATGCTCTTGAAGTACCCATCATTCTTAGTCTGATCTTTGCCTTGCATAAACCAATCACCTTTAAAAATAACAAATGACCTGTTATCATGGTACTGTAAACAAATAATCTCCTTAAGGGTTCCAAAGTAATCACTGTGATCACTGTTTGTGGGATTTCTGGCACCGGTTAACATGATTCCACTGTTCTGTGTCTTCTTATTCGCATAACGGCTGGTAGTGCTAAATCGAACCCCATTAACTATGCACGTTGTGTATTTCTTGACCCTGAAATCCGAAGAACAGCCCAACGCGAAGAGATCCAGATTTACATTAATTCCTCTTTTCATCTCCTCCTTAAGCTGCAACACCACAAGCAAAGAAATATATGACAAATATGCAGTGACAACAGATATAAAAATAGATCTAGCAACACGTGAACGAAGAGCGAAAACTAACCTCTTTCTCAAACCAGTCTGCAAATCCTGTTCTCAGTGCCGTGTCGATGTCTCGAACCCTTCGCTGGGTTAATTCATTTCTGTATCGACTGTTTTTAAGGCAGTTGTCCAAACATAATTAAGTATGGATTTATAAAAGTAGGCAAGCTAGCTAATATGTGAAAACATACCGTCTATATTGGACCATTTCATCACTGTTGTGCAAAACATACCGCACCATTTTTTAACTTCTTCAGGATCTTCAACATCATAATCGCCTGCCGAAATAAATTTAACTCCATGCCCAAAAACTTCAACATCATAGGCATCATGATCTTCAAAAGCTAAATTTCTTGGTTCCTTGTCATACACTGTCTAGACATCATCCATGTATCTCGAGCAAATGTGAGACATTCATCCGCAATATATCCCTCAGCAATAGAACCTTCTAGTCGTGCCCTGTTCCTCAGATAGCGCTTCCAAGTGTACAGCCGCCTTTCAACTGGGTACATCCACCCATAATGCACCGGGCTTCTTAGGCGTGCCTCTTCAGGTAAATAAACTTCTAGGTGCACCATCACATCAAAGAAAGCTAGGGGGAAAATACACTCTAGCCTGCACAAGATATCAGGGATCTGTACCTCCAGATCTTTCAGCACGGTCTTGTTTATAGTTTTGTTGCACAGTACCCTGAAAAACCTTCCCAACTGAGAAATTGCCTCATATATATCCTTAATTACTTGTCCTCTCAATCCAACAGCTAAGATGGTTTGCAAAAGAATGTGACAATCATGAGTTATTAGGCCTTGTACCTTGCTCCCATCATGACTTAACACATTTTGCAAAGTTCGAAGCATGTCCATCTGGAAACCTCAACTCCTGTAGGAATTTGCAGAATGCACGCGCATGTTCTCGAGAAAGGGCATATGGAGCCTCTGGCCACTCATAGTAGTCATCTGAGTCCTTCTTTGTCAATTGTAGATGTTTTAGAACATTCAAGTTATTCTTCGCGATGTCGAACCTAGCATTAAGGGTGTCCTTATTTTTCGAATCAATTTTGAGAATTGTTCCAAGAATATTGTCACAAATATTTTTCTCAATGTGCATGACATCAAGATTATGTCTCAGCTTCAGGGTGGGCCAGTACTCCAAGTCCCACAAACTCATTCTCCGGCCCCAAATTGGCGCACGTTTGTGTTATCACCAGAATTTGACCGAGTCAGAGGTGGGCCGCGATCAAGATGGACTCGAAGAATATATATATAGAAGAAATACGTGAATCGGCCTTTTATACCAAGTTGGGCTTGTTTGCCCATGTATCTGTAACATATTAGATCGCATCTTAGAATCTTACTCGTGCACGGTTTGGTGCACGCCCACATTAGAAAGTCCGCTGGACTATAAATATGTACCTAGGGTTTATGGAATAAACAAAAACCAACGTTCAACCACAAACAAATCTCGGCGCATCGCCAACTCCTTCGTCTCGAGGGTTTCTACCGGTAAGCACCATGCTGCCTAGATCGCATCTTGCGATCTAGGCAGCCAAGCCTGCCCACGTTGTTCATGCGTTGCTCGTATCGAAGCCTTTTTGATGGCGAGCAACGTAGCTATCTTAGACATGTTAGGGTTAGCATTGTTCTTCATATTACATGCTTTCGTAGTGCAACCCTTGCATGTCTAGCCGCCCTTACACCTATCTTAGGTGTAGGGGCGGCACCCCGCTTGATCATAGTTTAGTAGATCTGATCCGTTACGGTTGCTCCTTGTTTCATCAAGGATTAGTTTAACATCCGCAATAGTTAGGCCTTACAAAGGGTTGGAGGATCCAGCGGCGTGTAGGGTGGCGTTTGCTAGCCCTAGAAAGGATGTTCCGGGGATCAACCTCGTGTTGGTTTTTAGGCCCTGTCTAGGATCGGCTTACGGTCACCGTGCGCGAGCGCGAGGCCCAATCGTGAGTAGGATGATCCGATTATGCGGTGAAAACCCTAAATCGTCGTAGATCTCATTAGCTTTACCTTGATCAAGCGGGACCACCATATATTCGGACACCTCGTCTGAATCATGGGTGGATCGGCTCTTTGAGCCGATTCACGGGATAACTCGAGAGCCGATCGAGGCTCGTATTTAACGTTTACGTGTGTGCCCTGCAGGAAACTAAGCGAGGCATCATCCACACCTTCCTGACCAGGTATAGGTCAGGTGGCACGCCCTTGCAGTTGGCATCGGCGCGTGCGACCAGGAGGCTTTGCGGGCCGTCGCTCTGAGGGACCGGGGCCAGCCGCAGCCCTAGTTGTTCCCGGCTCTACGGTGTTGCCCGTCTCTGCCCGCCAGGGGGTTTCTGACGTCAACACATTCTGGCACGCCCGGTGGGACAACCTTCGACATCCACGACATCGCCATCTACATCCGAGATGGCGGAAGACACTCCGGTCACGTACGAGGATCTGCCTGATGAGCTCAAGAAGAAACATGACGAGATCAAGGCAACCCTCGAAGCCGAACTCATCGGCTCCTTCCACCGAACCCGCTCCCATGGCGTCGGGTGGAAGGGTTTCACACTGAAGGCGCGCTCGATGGAGTGGACCTGTCCGCCCCGTCGAAGAACGCACCAGGTCGCTGCGGCGAGGAGATCAACTACATGGTGGCTCATTCGCTGCACCGCCACTACTGAGAGCACTGGTGAACACCTTGGAGCGTGTCGCTCGCGCGTCGTCAAGGAAATCATGAGCCACCGGTATTCTCCATCGGGACCAGCTCCGGGGACTTTCAAGGGAGAGATGCCGCTCCAGCCCCAGCCGTTCGCATGGGCAGCACCGGAACTGCCGAACTCATCGGCATACGTCGTCTACAAGATTGGTGGTGATCCTAGTGACTACAAATTCCTACCTGAGGCACCCAAGGAGATCCCGCATGGATACGCGTGCGCATACGTGCCGGACTGCAACGCCTGGGCACTCTCGAACCAGGCTGCAATATCAGGGGCCTCTGGAACGGCAGGAGGAACGTCGGGAGCCGATCCTGAGAAGCAATCGTGGCTAGCTAAGTACGCCACTCCGAAGAACCTCCAAAGCCCAGGCTCCTGCAGTTGGCTTAGAACCAGGAAAAGCAAGCATGGCTGGTTAAGTATGCCACCCCGGCGAATCTTCAGGGTTCGACACCTTCAGCCATCACGGCGGATCAGATTTGTGCAATTCGAAAGATCGGTTCGGTATGATGCCGAAAAGGAAGGCGTTCGGCTACACCAAGCCGTACCCCAACAGCTACGAACCGATCCCGCTGCCACCCAAATATCGGCTCCCGGACTTCACGAAGTTCGGTGGATCAGATGGGTCCAGCTCCATCGAGCATGTGAGCCGATATTTGGCACAGCTGGGCACGATCTCGGCGTCGGACGAGTTGCGCGTGAGGTTCTTCGCACGGTCCCTCACGGGATCGGCTTTCGGGTGGTACACATCGCTACCACCGAACTCCATCCGAGACTTGGAAGCGATTGGAAGAGCAGTTCCATGAGCGGTATCACTCGGAGGCTTCCAATGTTGGCATTGCCGATCTAGCGCAAGTACGACGAAGCGCGGGGAGACGAGTGGCGGAATACGTCCAGCGCTTCGAGACCATTAGGAACCGATGCTTTTCGGCTCATATAAGCGAAAAAGAAGCGATCGAGTTGGCGGTGGTGGGTCTCTCATCATCAATCAAGGACGTGGCCTCCCAAGCGAGACTACCCTTCGTTGGCACACATGGTGCGAAGGCTGTCGGCATATGAACAGCGCCACCCGGATGTTTACCGGGACAAATTCAAGCGTGCGGTGACCCTGGTTGAGGCAGACGAGGATGAAGGTGCTGCGGGGGATCGGGAGATAGCAGTGGCTGAATGGACTCGAGCGACGGGCCCCGTGACCTGCAAATGGGTAAAGCCACAAGGCCCTCCAAAAGGGTTCGACTTCGACGTGACCAAGACGGAGCAGATTTTTGATCTCTTACTCACGGAGAAGCATATAAAGGTACCCGAAGGCCACAAGTTTCCCACGGTGCAAGAGCTGAACGGAAGGCCATACTGCAAATGGCATAACACGTTCTCCCACACCACCAACGACTGCAGGGTGTGGCGACAGCAGATCCAAATGGCGATAGAAAATGGACGGTTGATTTTTAACCAGTACGCCATGAAGGTCGACACACACCCCTTCCCCGCCGTAAACATGGTGGAGTATGCTTACCATGGAGGGTGCCAGCCGGATTTCTCGTGCCAAATCAATATGGTAGATCTTGGACACCACGGCGGCAAGGATGGAGATGAGGGCAGCTGCTCTCATAGCAAAGATACGGAGGAAGCCGCTCCACGCGATCGGCTCCGCCAAGATGGCAAGCGCTACGTAACGAGAGGGAGAAGTGAAGAACATAAGATATCGGCGACCTCTCTCGCGATCACCTCCTCAACAAGTATGTGAGTCGGTACGACCAACGCCGACGGTCCAGCGATGATGATGAAAGAGATCGTCTGGCTAGAGAAGCCAGAAGACATCGTCGGCATAATCACGATGAGGAGGAGCACGAGCGTTGTGCCAAGGAAAAGGCAAGGGAGCAAGACGACGAGGACAAGCACTGGGATTGTCCCTTCTTCAGGCACTGCTGGGATTCAGGAATGAGCCGATTGCCAACAATCGGCAATTGCCCAGAATGCAACCGGAAGAAGAAGGAGGCAGCCAACGTGTCCGTGTTCGAGCGCTTGGGACCTCTCCCGCCACGGAGCAAACGAGCTGAGTCCCCTCGGTTGAAAGATCTCGAAGATTCGAGAAGACGAGGGAGAAGAAGAAGACAGGTATCACCGGCCAAGGTGGTGCCCCGATGGACTCAGCCGTTCCCGAAACGCAGGGTTCAACGATTGCGCGGCCTCGGAAGAAGCCGAGAGGTTATACTTGCATACATTGAGGAAGGCAAGGCCTGATCTGGCTGCGAAGGTTCAGCGAACCCTGGATGAAGAGGGTCGTCCACGGAAAATGGAGTGGCGCCCCAAGCAAAGGAAAGCCGATGATGAAACATCGGCTGGCACAAACATGGTGCTCGTTCTTCCGACAAAGCTTAGTGCTCCACGATTTCACGATGCACTCAAGGTGGACGACAGCAAGCGCACCAACATGATAAAGTCAGAGATTGGGCTGGTTTTATCTACCGGCTCGAACGGGTAGCAAGAGCCCGTCAAGGAGCAAACATGGCGAGGCTGATCCTTGTGATCGGCCCCAAAAAAATTTTATGAAGGAACATTACAAAACCTTCATCGAACAAGCAACATGGAGGCCGATTCCAGCAATCGGCCAAAATTATCCTCACCATCCATTCTGCCTGGGTTCGACATGTTATCCAACAGAGCCGATACCATCAATTCTCTTGACAGAATCGGCTCGGGGGGCACCCAGGTGGATAAAACATGAGGATATGCAATGGAAGCGTCTCATCCTTTGGTAATGAGTATTGGAGTATGGGGGCCGATGCACAAGTCGGCCGTAAAAAAAAATTTCTGAAAATTCGAAAATTTTCGAGCACAGCCGATGCAGCAGACATCGACTTAAGGATATAGCCGAGGATATGTAACTGTTACGATCAGAGGGTCAATGGAGCACGAAGGGAGATTTTAATGGAAGAACTCCTCAATGGAGTAGTTTAAGGGCTCGGATCCTCTCTTCAAGAACAATGCCAAGAGCAGCCTGGACGTGCAGATCGGGTCAAGGATGGATTGCATGAGATCCACCAAAGGAAAGGAGCCGATCTAGCCGGCAAGGCGCAGGAAGAACTGAAGAAGCTCGGGGGGCAGCTCACCTTGAAGGTTCTCTGCTTGGGGCTACGTCATGAGTTAAGGCTAATGTCGGCACATGTGGCTGATTCGCCTTGATTAAGGCTCGGGGGGCAGCTCGCCCTAAAGGTCGTTGCTCTGGGGAGCCGATTTGGTTGGAATCGGCTAGCCCTACGACACAACTGGTTTGGAGAGCGGTGTTCTGTTACAGAGTCATCAGTTTGAGCATCCAAGGCAGTTCCAGGGCTCTTTTAAAGTCGCCTGCTCAAAGATCAAGTCGCCAGCTTACTAAGATCGGCTGTGCCATCGTCATCAGCAGAGCCAGCTAGCTTGGAAGGATGGCTAAATTGGCCTGTCTCGCAGATTATCATGAAACTGATGCGTTGCCATCAGTCACTAAGCATGGATTAGGCCAACAGTCGACAGACTCAGCATGAAAGAAATCGGCGAAATCAAGTTAAGGGAATTCTTCATTAGTATTGGAATTTCTTACAATGGGGAGCCGATTGCTCAAGGAAGGAATAACAAAAGAAGGGTCTATTGACCAATCCACTACTGCTAGGCCTATACTATTAGATCCTAATCTACGGGCCATCACTGCCCTCATCGTCATCCTCAGAACTCTCATCAGCACTGCTGCCGATGGGCTCCTCGTCGCTACTCCCGTAGCCCTCCACGGGGGCTTCATCCCCGTCTTCGTCGTCGCTGCTGTCGTCGTCCCACCACATGCGGAGGCGTTTCGCCGGCGGGTAGCCCTCGAGGGAGTCGTCGTCGTCGTCGTCTTCTTCTCCCTCTTCTTCAGAGGTGGGGCAGCCGTCCCAGGAGAACTGGTCGTCCTCGCTTTTTGACTCCAGTTCCCCGTCGGCGAGGAACTGAAGATCTTCATCCCCGCTGGTCAAGGACTTGTCGTCCTCGGACCAAATGGAGGAGGCATGGCTCTCCTCGTCCCAGTCTTCCGGGGCACGAATTTCCGGCGGCGTCTCGCGGGAGGAGTCGGACCCGTAGGAAAACTCGGAGGAAGAGGAAGAAGACATGGCGGCACGGAGGGTTTTGGTGCTAATGCGAGGAGGACGAAGGAGACGCAAGCTGTTTAGAACGGTTAAATAAAGGGGATATGAGAGAGATTCAATGCCACGGCAGCTTCCGAGGAGATGTTGCCCAACAGGAAAATTTTGCGGCCACGTGGAGAAGTGGAAGGGGCAAGGCATCATGATGGGGATCTACGCGGCGGTTCTGCTCTTCCACGACATGACCCGACGAAAGAAAGCGTAATGATTTTGGAAATGTCATTTCCAAAACCAGGGGGCATGTGTTATCACCATAATTTGACCGAAGTCAGAGGTGGGCCGCGATCAAGATGGACTCGAAGAATATATATATAGAAGAAATACGTGAATCGGCCTTTTATACCAAGTTGGGCTTGTTTGCCCATGTATCTGTAACATATTAGATCGCATCTTAGAATCTTACTCGTGCACGGTTTGGTGCACGCCCACATTAGAAAGTCCGCTGGACTATAAATATGTACCTAGGGTTTATGGAATAAACAACAACCAGCGTTCAACCACAAACAAATCTCGGCGCATCGCCAACTCCTTCGTCTCGAGGGTTTCTACCGGTAAGCACCATGCTGCCTAGATCGCATCTTGCGATCTAGGCAGCACAAGCCTGCCCACGTTGTTCATGCGTTGCTCGTCTCGAAGCCTTTTTGATGGCGAGCAACGTAGCTATCTTAGACATGTTAGGGTTAGCATTGTTCTTCATATTACATGCTTTCGTAGTGCAACCCTTGCATGTCTAGCCGCCCTTACACCTATCTTAGGTGTAGGGGCGGAACCCCGCTTGATCATAGTTTAGTAGATCTGATCCGTTACGATTGCTCCTTGTTTCATCAAGGATTAGTTTAACATCCGCAATAGTTAGGCCTTACAAAGGGTTGGAGGATCCAGCGGCGTGTAGGGTGGCGTTTGCTAGCCCTAGAAAGGATGTTCGGGGATCAACCTCGTGTTGGTTTTTAGGCCCTGTCTAGGATCGGCTTACGGTCACCGTGCGCGAGCGCGAGGCCCAATCGTGAGTAGGATGATCCGATTATGCGGTGAAAACCCTAAATCGTCGTAGATCTCATTAGCTTTACCTTGATCAAGCGGGACCACCATATATTCGGACACCTCGTCCGAATCATGGGTGGATCGGCTCTTTGAGCCGATTCACGGGATAACCTGAGAGCCGATCGAGGCTCGTATTTAACGTTTACGTGTGTGCCCTGCGGGAAACTAAGCGAGGCATCATCCACACCTTCCTGACCAGGTATAGGTCAGGTGGCACGCCCTTGCAGTTGGCATCGGCGCGTGCGACCAGGAGGCTTTGCGGGCCATCGCTCTGAGGGACTGGGGCCAGCCGCAGCCCTAGTTGTTCCCGGCTCTACGGTGTTGCCCGTCTCTGCCCGCCAGGGGGTTTCTGACGTCAACAATTTGGGATCACTTTTCTTTGTTTTTGGTGGGCTGCCCTGGGTCTCGGAGTGGCAGGATCGCTTCCTTTCTTGTTGTCTGCTTCTTTATTTTTATCTTGCTGGCTGGCTGACCTCTACTTCTTTTTCATGGCTGCACTTTCCTTCCTTTTCATGGATGCTTATGCCTTCTTTTCATGGCCGCCACTTGTAATTCCTCGGGCGAAAGTTGTCTAACCTTCTCCAACAATTTTTTCAGCTCAACTGCAGTGAAACGACGTGACTTCTGGTGATTATCATGAGCATGTAGATACATATTGCCTTTGCGCATACGATGTTTCTGAGGAAGGAAACGAAAGTGCCCAAAATACCCAATTTTTCCTTTTAGTGATCTTGAAAGAGGATCTTTGTCACAGTGAATACAAGCAACATAGCCTTTTGTAGTACGTCCTGAAAGAGTGCACATATGTCGTGAATACACCAAAAAACTGCTGATTTAAGAGAAAACATTTTATCTGGTAGAGCATCATCTGTATCCACACCTTTCCAAAGTAACTGTAATTCTTCCATAAGACATAAAGTCCTTCCCAGGTGATTCAGGGCCTGGAACCAGCAAGGACATCATGAAATTTGACTGCTCCATACAACCCCAAGGTGCAAAGTTGTATGGAATAACAAAGACAAGCCACATGCTGTAGCTTTTTCCCATGTTGTTATAGGGATTGAACCCATCAGTAGCAAGGCCAATTCTAATGTTCCTGACATCTGCAACAAAGTCTGGCCAATTTTTGTCAAAGTCTTCCCAAGCCTCACCGTCAGCTGGATGGCTCATTTCGCCCAAATCTTGTCCTTCCTTAGGATTTCTGTATAACTTGTGCCACTGTGCTTCATTTGATGATTTTGTCGTAGAAAAAATCCTCTGCAGCCTAGTTATCAATGGAAAATGCCTCAAGACTTTCTGCAGAGTCTTATTTGCTTTAACATTTTTCCATCTTGACTCGCCGCACTTGGGGCAATTATCAAAGTCGGCATATTCCTTTCTGAAGAGAATGCAATTTTTGATGCACACATATTGAAATGTATCCAAGCCCTAATTTATCGATAACAGCCTTCGCTTCACGGTATGTTATTGGGAGTGTATTAGCAGGTGGAAATGCTTCACGCAAGATCTGAAGGATGTCAGTAAATGCAGAATTGGTGATCAAATGTTTTGACTTCCATTGAAAAATTTTAACCAGAAAGGAGAATATCGCGAACGAGGAACATCCAGGATAAAGTCTAAGTGCAGCCTCTTTCTTCAAAGCCTCATAGAATGACTTATTTTCTTCCCCAGTATTGGGAATAAAATTTGAGTCATCTTCATCATCGTTGTTTCCATTTCATTTCCGTACCCATTTTCCCAAGCTTCATGGTCTGCTAGTAAGTCCTCTAATCGAGCATTGAAAGGAGAATGCACTCCGACATCACCTTCAATAATAACTGCATCAGCATCTTCTTTATGATATATCCACCGATTATAGGTTGAAGCCATGTCGTTTAATAACAAGTGTTGCCGCACAACTGTCTGAGATTTGCGAGACTGATTACAGCACAAGTTACAGGGGTAGTATATGAGTTCAGTCGGACTGTATCTAGCTCTGATGAAGTCCACAAAACTATTCACACCAGCCACGTATTCGGATGTAAATAGTATACCATTCATTACCCATCTTCTATCCATCTGGTCAACAATTAATGTTCATACTGTTAGAACGCTTCACATGTTAGAAGTTTATTAATAAAATCATATATATCTACATACATAAGCTATATCGTATTAAAATATACTTTATGATGGTGTTAATTTGAGACTCTAAATGTTGATAGTTTTTGGCATAAATATGGTCAAAGTTCACCCGGTGGTTTGACTTCAAAAATGTTATAAATATTTTGGCATAGAGGGAGTACAATAATATACTACTCCATAAAGAATGGATCGAGGGACTATATGGTAGGGACTTACTGTGGCTGCCGGAGAGCGAAAACAGAGATTTGTCGGGGGCAGTCTGGCGACAGTCAAGAGGTGCACGCCATGGTGGGCGACGTCGATAGATCCGCTCTCGCGTGCCAGAGAGTGTCGAAGTGATACGGCAGCGCAGCCGGCAATGGACCTACTAAGCTCACTATCCTTGGCTATTCTCCCGCCGTGAACTAAACAATGTGGTGAACCGTGAACTAAAAAATTTGGCGAACTCCCCTCTCGCCGAATATTGTTTGTAAGGCGCGAACACTGTGTTTTTTTCAAGGTGTCTCCCGCCGCTTTCATGAGCTGGGGCGCACGGGTAAACAACTCGTTCGGCCAAGGCCTGCTACTGAGAAAGAAGACAAAGCCTGCTAACTGGGTCCAGTAGAACAGTGTTCTAGACTGAGTGACGTTCCCCAGAGTGAATGAAGTATTTGTCCACACCTAAATTTGGCCCAAAAGATCCAGAGTAGGCCCCCACCCAATACAAATAGTCCGTGAGCAGCCCAGCCCAAAATATTTTTACGAAATAAGCCTTCGTTGCCACCAAACCTGCTTATTTTGTACCTATGGGCCCGACGGGAATGGCAGCCGGGACCCACGTAGACCCAACATATTATGTATTCCCACCAAGCTCTGGCATGCGGGGCCACGCGTCGAGAATTGACTTCATTTTTCAAGCGATTCCAGCCTCTTTTAACAGATGGAGAGTTGGTTTTCAAAGCGACTTGCTGGTTCATCAGTACAGAGTGAAGGCGACTGCCATTCAACCTCTTATTGAGTGGTTGTTGTCTGGTTTTTCTTAGCCATTATGTTTTTTCTCTTTTATTTCTTCCCACCTTGATGTAATCCTTTTGACTTTGGGACCTTGTGTCCTTGTACTTTTCCTGGCTATATATATATAAAATTACACCGTAGGGGATTCCCCTACGGTAAAGGTGTCAAAAAAAAAAAGAATTGACACATCTCCTTGTGGGCAGGGGCGGAGCTGGACTAAAAAACTCCCTGATGCACGTCCAAGCTTGCAACCTTGCTAGCTGAATTTTTCCCTCCATGATGCACTTTTCTCACCATAACCTGATGCACTTAGCCTTATAAATCTCACAAGTAGTACTAAAATTTTATTTTACCCTGATGCATGTGCATTAGGGTCAGCCTATGTAGATCCGCCCCTGCTTGTGGGCCCAATGGGAATGGCACGTGGGACCCATGTAGGACCGACAAAGTATGTAGGCCCAGCAAGCTCTGACACGAGGTCCCACCAATCTCTGACATGCGGGCCCTCCAAAGATCTGACATGCGGGGCCACACCACATCGATATGTGGGCCCGACGGGAATGGAACCTGGGACCCACGTAGGCCCGACGTATTATGCAGGCCCAGCAGGCTCTGACATGCGGCCCCCACAGATCTCTGTCATTTCGGACCCACCAAAACTGTCAGAGAAGGGTCCCAGCAGGCTCTGACATGCGGCCCCCTCAGATCTCTGGCATGCCGGACCCACCAAAACTCTCAGAGAAGGGTCCCAACAGGCTCTGACATGCGGCCCCCTCATATCTCTGGCATGCCAGACCCACCAAAACTCTCAGAGAAGGGTCACAGCAGGCTCTGGCCTGCGGGGCCATGCGTCTAGAATTGACGACATGCAGACACTTGTGCTGGCACGTGCGCAAAAAAAATTGGAATGGAAATTGACATGTGGAACCCATGTTGGTGGTACTGACAGTTCTGGTCCACTTCGCATGCTGGGAGGCTGTCGGAACGGGCGGCCCCACGCAGGTGGGTCGTGTCGGCACCTGACATGCGGGCCCGAGTGGTGCAGGCCAGGTACATGTGCGCAGACAGTGGTTGTCTCCTCTTACAAATATGGGTCCCAGTGTTGCAGGCCCTTGGACTGTTGTGCGGGCAGACAGAAAAGTACGTGAACAGGAGCGTGTAGACTGTGGGTCAGGTGTGTCCACCGGCCCGAAGCCCAGTTGTTGTGACGCCTGCCCACTGCTAACTCAGCAATTCGGGCCACCAACCACCCACGATGCTCATTTCTACACAATAGCTGACGTTTAGACCTTGCCCGCCACTATTTTTTCGGGCCGAGTGGCCCAAATTGCCATCTGTGACGCGAAAACGCCCTATCGTCAGAGAAAAAGAAAATCGCTGGTGGATTTCCAAACCATCAGTATCATACCGTCATTGAAGACCTATATATTACTAGTGGGATCAGGAGAAAGTAAGATATGCGACACATTTGTTGTGTGGACCCGCTGCATCCTGGAGGAGTTCAAGCGGAAGTTCAGGGAATCCAATGTTCCCGAAAGTGTGATGGAGTTAAAACGTAGGGAGTTCGAGAACCTAGAACATAAGGATAAAGCGATCTTGACTTATGTCAGAGAGTTCTCAGAGCTATCCAAATACGCCACTGATGAAATGAGTACCGAAGATAAGAGAAAGAAAAGATTCTTGAAAGGACTGAATCCGTCTTTCAAGATGCAGCTCAGGTTGTTGAGGGCAGCAGAGTTTCAAGAGTTGGTTGATGCCGCAATCACTCTGGAGGATGATTTCAAATAGGTGCAAGAGGAGAAGCGCAAGAAGGCGAAGTTTGAACAGAAGATGTTCATTAGCAACAGACCTAACACCAACTTGACCTTCAAGCCTAAATACAACCCCAATAATAACAGGAGGACCCCAGGAGCCCAAATTATGGCAAATGTCATATGCCGTAACTGTTGATTTAAAGGACATTACTCGAAGGATTGCCGGAAGTCAAAAGTAATTTGCTATGGTTGTCGCCAGGAAGGGAATGTGTTAAAGGATTTCCCTAACAAAAACAATGGAGGGGGAAAGTCAGGAGGAGGAGGGAGTAAGAATGGAAACTCTCGAAGGAGTTGGAATAACAAGAAGCCCTTCGGAAAGCCTAATTGTACCAGTCTGGAGGAGGTGATTAACTCGGACAAGGCTGTCATAGGTACGCTTCAGATCCTTACTCATCCTGGCAAAGTACTTTTTGATACTGGTGCAACCACATCATTCATTTCTCGACAATTCATAATCAAACATGGGATAAATTGCACTAAGCTAGAAACACACATTACCATATTATCTTGGGGGGGGGGGGGGGAACGATATTAGTTACCCATGTTAAGCAAGAGCAGGTCATTATGATCCGCAGATATGCATTGTACGCAGATTTGTTTGTCTTACCTATGAAGGACATAGATTTCATTCTTAGTTTGAACTGGTTAGAAGAGAATGGAGCCTTGATAGATTGTGCAGATAAGACAGTGTCTTTGAAAAGTCCCGATGGAGGAAGGATTATTTATCAAGGAGATAAGCATACCCAGATGGAGGTTGAGTTACAGCTTAATAGTATGAATGAGGTGAAACTAGAGGATATACCAGTAGTCAATGGATTTCAAGATGTTTTTCCAAAGGAATTACCTGGAATGCCACCAGACAGAGAGATAGAGTTTACCATAGACCTAATTCTAGGAACAGCCCCAATTGCCAAGGAACCATATAAGATGGGACCAAAGGAGCTTAAGGAACTCAAAGAGCAATTGGATGATTTGGAACAGAAAGGATTCATACAAGAAAGTATATCTCCTTGGGGATCACCAATAATTGTTGTGGACAAAAGAGATGGAGGCCGTAGGATGTGCGGAGATTATCGAAACCTCAAAAATGTTACCATCAAGAACAGGTATCCACTACCCAGAATCCAAGATTTGTTTGACCAAGTTAGAGGAGCTGGGGTATTCTCCAATATAGATCTGAGATCAGGTTATCACCAGATAAAGATCAAGAAAGAAGATGTTCCAAAGACTGCCTTTGTTTCAAGGTATGGACATCCTGAGTACTTAGTAGTACCTTTTGGGTTAACAAATTCCCCAGCAATATTCATGAACCTCATGAACAAGATATTCATGCCATTATCCAGTCGATGGCCATGATCGAATTGATCGATTGAACAGGGCCCCCGATTTGTAGAGGCCCCCAAATTCCTGCAGTCTAGTTCTTGTTTCCTCTTCTCGTGCGGCCCAAGGCTAGCAGGCCACGATCAATTCCCTAAAGAAAAAACCCCCCTCGATCAGTTGCCAGTCAATTCGTTCCCTGATCGTTTCGCTCCACAATCGTTCCGTTCCGAACAGCCTGGCACGCGTACACTCACACCAGCGTTGCATGCCCACTTTCCCCTTCTCCACTCGATCCTGCATGTAGCGGATTGCAGCAGGTTCGTCAGAACAGACACCAGGTCATGTCTCTGCTAAGGTTCAGTCGTAGATAGATTTGCACTGGACGAGCCTCAAATAAATTCTGAAATCAAACTCGAGTTGCTTATGTTGATTGAAGATTGATTATAAATATATAGTTGAAGTTATTATTTTAAGAAACACCAACAGATGATGCTTTTTGATAGAGCTTGAGGTTCATTTTATTACTTTAGTGCTATATTTAGTCTTTTAGAGTAAGTACTTGATATATTTGAGAATATTGTGTGGGATAGCAAATTCTGAATCACATGATTTTGATTTACTATTTGCTTAGTTTTCAAATAAAATAAGGTTTTATTTTGCAAGTCGCACCGGGGCCCCCAAATCCTAGAGACGGGGCTGATGCCATATATTGACAAGTTTGTCATCATGTTCATCGATGATATCTTGATATATTCCAAGAATAAGGCTGAACATGCAGAGCATCTTAAGATAATGTTACAAACACTAAGAGAACATCAACTATATGCCGAATTCAGCAAGTGTGAGTTTTGGCTAGACCAAGTGAAATTTCTTGGTCATGTGATTAGAAAAGATGGAATAGCCGTAAACCCAAGCAAAGTAGCAGCAGTTTTGTAGTGGGAAGCACCTAAGAATGTCAAGGAAATAAGAGGATTCTTAGGAATGGCAGGATACTACCGGAGATTCATCGAAGGATTCTCCAAGATATCTGGACCAATGACCAAGTTGTTAAGGAAAAATACACCTTTTGTGTGGTCCAACGAGTGTGAACATAGTTTTCAGACTCTAAAGGAAAAGATAACCACAACACCTGTGTTAGCAGTACCAGAAACTGGTAAAGATTACACGATGTATTGTGATGCATCCAAGCATGGATTGGGATGTGTACTTATGCAAGATCGAAAACTGATATCTTATGGATCAAGACAACTAAGACATCATGATGTCAATTACCCCACACATGACTTAGAGTTAGCAGCCGTAGTGTTTGTACTAAAATGTTGGAGACATTTCCTTTATGGAGCCAAGTGTGAACTTTGTACGGATCATAAGAGTCTCAAATACTTCTTCACTCAGAAGGAATTGAACATGAGATAGAAAAGATGGCTTGAATTGATCACGGATTATGATTTGACAATCAATTACACACCAGGAAAGGCTAATGTGGTAGCTGATGCCTTAAGTCGGAAGAGTACCGGAGGAGTTGAATAAGGAAGCACATGAGGGATTATAAGCTTTACAGTGGCTGGAGAATTGAACATAAACTTGAATAATGAGATCATAATGGGACAATTAGATGATCCTTTTATCGTGGAAGAAATCAGAAGGATCGATGAAGGAAGACCATCAGAGTTCAACCTGGGCGAGTCTGGATCCTTATGGTTTCAAAAGATGATTTGTGTTCCAGATATCGCTGAAATCAAGGAAGTAATACTAAAAGAAGCCCATGAAACACCATATTATATCCATCCAGGAAGTACTAAGATGTTCATGGATTTAAAGGAGTTGTTTTGGTGGAATAACATGAAGAGGGAAATTGCCAAGTATGTGTCATAATGTCATACTTGTCAAAGGGTGAAAGCTGAACATCAAAGTCCCGCAGGACCACTACAACCTTTACCAATTCCAGAGTGGAAGTGGTAAGAAATAGGAATGGATTTTATCACCGGACTACCATGACTAATAAAAAGAAGGATATGATATGGGTAATCATGGACCGGTTGACTAAGAGTGCACATTTCATAGCAGTTAATCAGAAGGATACCGGTGAGAAGCTTATAGATATCTATATCAAGGATATTGTGAGCAAACATGGAGTTCCGAAGAAGATAGTATTAGATCGAGGATCTGTGTTCACATCTGCCTTTTGGAAACAGTTGCAAGAAGCTTTAGGATCCAAGCTAGATAATAGCACCGCTTATCATCCACAGACGGGAGGACAGACCGAGAGGACAAACCAAATACTAGTGGACATGCTCAGAGCTTGTGCATTAGATTTTTGAGGATCGTGGGAAGAGCATTTACCTTTAGCAGAGTTTTCCTACAACAATAGTTATCAAAGAAGTATCAAGATGGCACCATTTGAATCCTTATATTGAAGGAAGTGCAGATCGCCCATATGCTAGTATGAGGCAGGATCAAGCAAGGAGTTTGACCCGGACTATGTGAAGGAGAAACAACATATCATTGATGTGATTAGGGATAGACTCAAGATAGCTCAAAGTCGATAGAAAAGCTACGCATATCAGAAGAGGAGGACATGGGAACCAAAGGTTGGAGACATGGTATACTTAAAGTTTAGTTTGATGAAAGGTCTTCAGAGATTCGGAGTTAAGGGGAAACTTAGTCCAAGATACATCAGACCTTTCAGGATACTGAGTCAGAAGCGAGGGTTAGCATTTGAATTGGAACTACCGGGAAAGCTAACCCTGGTACACAATGTATTTCATGTTTCACAACTTCAGAGATATTTAGAAACACCAGATGAACCAGTATCCCATGAAGACCTAGATCTTAAGAAGTGAGCATAGCTCACTTGGTTAGGGAAGTGGATGTACAACCCAGCCATCCAGGTTCAAATCTTCAGGGATGCGAATTTGGGTTCTTATTATTTAAAAAAATCACTATAGGGGTTTCCCCTATCGTATTCCTTTCAAAAAAAAGACCTAGATCTTCATCCATATTTGACCTACATTGAGAAACCAACCAAGATTCTGGAGGAAAATTGGAAGAAACTCCGAAACAGAGCCATCAAGTAATGCAAGATACAATGGAAACATCATCCTGAAAGGGAAGCCACCTGGGAGAAAGAGGAGGACTTAAGGAAAGCGTATCCAAAACTGTTTAGGTATTACCAAGCACAACTTCGGGACGAAGTTTTCTTTAAGGGGGGAAGGTTGAAATATCCCAGGATTCGAGACACTTTCGGGGTAGAATTCGAAAAGGGTTGTGCATTGCATCGCAAAACTAGGGAAAATTTCGCGCTTAATTGCATAAAACCTAAGAGGGAACAAGTTTCTCTCTCGACACCAGTTAGGGTTAGGGTTTCGAGAGTGCGACAAACTTGGACATGATCTCTTATGTATTAGGGTTTTGAGAAAAGAGGGAAACAATTGCATCTCACATTTTAAGTTGTGTAATTGAATTTGAAATGAGTTTAAGTGACATTCAAACTCACATTACACTAAGACAATATAATATTCAAACAATTATTAATCCAACTAATAATATTATAATTGAAGAATATAAATAATAATAGAATATCACAATAAGCTCATTAGAGAAAACTTGAGCTTTATTGGTCATCACACATATGATACATTGTCTTTACAATATTCAAATGGAATAAATATTACATAACTCATTTCAGAAACTGATAAATGAAAAAGAAAAGTAAAATTACAATATATAAAAGAACTAGCTAAACTAAACTATCTTCATTTCTTGATCTTCTTGATCAACAAGTGATGGAGTAGTTCTTGAGTATCCTATCTTGATCCCTGCATTGATACAAAGAAAAACAGAAAAAACCACATTATACCAAGCGGCAAAGCCACTTGGCAGATAGTAAAAACAATTCGAAATAGAGGGATAAGATCAACCAGGCCGGAGCTGATCCACAGCCCACACAAGTCCCAACAGTGAGCAGTACAAGCAGCTCACAAGGTTGAGTGCATGCTCACCAACACACACACACAGGGGGAGTCACCAAATTGGCACAGTACTTGCTGTCGAACAAGGAAGCCACCAGGGACTAGTATAAAGACTTTTCATCCACCAAACCCTAGTGTCATCGACACAAGCTCCAACAGGGTAAGAACAACAAGAACACACAACAACCAAACCACCCAGCATCCATTCCACCAAGGATAGATAGCTGTTGAAGCAAGAATGGAGTAGAACCAGCACTGGCAGTTAGGAGGAGCGAGACAAGCATCAGCCAGAAGCAAAACCTCTACACCAACACCAATCTAGTAGCTGGAGTGAGGTATACATAAATTCATGGGCAAACCAGATGGCTTTGTCCATAATATTTCACAGCCATAGTATACACAAACACACAAGGGGTGGAAAAGCTTGTTTGATCATCATTTGGTCAAGGACCAAGTGACCCTGGTAAAAAATGGCAAAACATCAGAGATGAATCAAACTACTGTCCATGGTTATGTCAACCATACACATGCATGATAGCATCTCCCAAATGGAATGTCAACACCCAGATTTTTAAGTCCGGATGCCTATTATGTCATTCATCGCAATCCCAGGAATAGTGTTGTTGCGAGGCATAATAGTCGAATATCATAGTCATCATTTATTACAAACCATATTGTCTTACAACTTGAATCACATGATCCATATTACACAAATAGTTGATCTATTGATCAACGAACGAACACAAGTTCATAGCAGAAGCGTAAAGATAAAGGGACTCTCTAGTCCACAGGCCAACGCTTGACGTCAGAAAACTCCTAGTTGTCGTAGGCGTCCTGCTGGTCATCTCCTTGGTAGTTCTGTTCATCTTCATACTCTGGCCATTTGAATAGCCAGGGACAAAGCCGTAAGTACTTTAAGTACTTGCAAACTAACACTAATGTAAGTGTGAACAATTTTTAGTAAGGGGTGCTAAGCTCTAGTTGAATTTGCATAAAGCCAATTTTAGTTCACAAGTATTTGAGAAAGACTTATTCATGTACTAACTAACTCAAGTGGGAACATTAGTGTCATTCCCACAACATTTGTTGTATTTCAAACAAGTCACCAATTCACAATTCATTTCACCAACATTTTCAAGAATCTGACACCGGAAACTCTATGGCCTTTCCAACCGTCCGTAACCGTGGACACGGCTATTCGAATAGATTTACACTCTGCAGAGGTTGCACACTTGTGCCACAACATTTGATTTCATCCGTCGGGATAACCCCGAATCATCGTAACACGGTACGCGGATCATCAACCATAACCTTTCACTTACAAACCCTAGTATGAGCACCTCTCCCCATGAGCTTGGCCTCCCAGTGAAGACCAACTGTCAACCTGGGAATTGCACAGGGCTTGTCCGTACAATTCACCTCAATTCACATCTTTTCTCAACAACGGAGGCAGCCTCGGCATAACCCCTATGATGTGTGTCCAGAGGGAACCCATACTAAGATGCATAAATTTCCAGTTAAGCCCTACCCATAATCAGGTATTGTGGGGGTACTAAAAAATTGGAAAGGTATCGCATCCAAACCAATATCAGTTTTATATCAAAAATCACTATATTCTCTTGGTCATATTCATCTTCAAAATTCATTCAATGGAATGATCCATCATTCCCAAGTTTCAAATTCAATTCAAGTCACATGTTCCCATCTAGAGTAGTAAAGTTTTAGTATTTAGCACTAGCACTAATCATGAGGGGTGCTATCTTGCTTGGCTAGCTTGAGACTAACTTTGCTACTCTAGTAACCTTCTTCATTTAGACCAAGTTAACTTATTAAATTAACTCTTTGAAAACAACAAGTAAAACTTGTAAGGTATAAACTTGGGATAGGCTTGTGTTAAGTAAGGTAAGAATCATGGTGTCTTGCCCCAAAGAGGGCTTTGCACTTTGCAAGAGTATTAGCTTGCCTTGGTAGTTCTCAATGTTCTCTTCTTCCTCCTCTTGGTAGAATCCTTCCTCTTCCTGGTATTCTCCGGTACTAGCGTCTAAATTTGAATACGAGGTATAATCACTCAACAAGCTCAAGAGCTATACTAAGCACATCATTACTTCACACAAACTATGCTAAGCACACACATAACATAATTAGGTGCATTGGTTTTCTTTATTGAAGAAAAATAATTTCCTCTCATTACATATGTAATTAATAATTTCCATTTAGTTCTTGAGGAAAATAATTTACTCTTATTGAAATCTTCTTAAGATTTAATTTCTCAACAATCATACATGAATTTTATGTTGACCTAGGTCAACCATTCATGATCATCATTTGAGAAAATGATTTAAATGAGGTAGAGATACCTCATACTATTTAATAACTCTACAAATGATTTAAATCTCCAAGTATTTCATAGAGTTTTCGACCAGGGGTTCAAACATCACATGAATTCACTTGGGACAAGATTTAAATGAAGTAAAATACTTCATATGATTTTTATAATAGTTTTGGACAATATCACTTAAATAAACTAGCCCTATTGTCCATTAATTAATCTAGGGCATGATCATGCAAAGGGACCACACCATTTTATTGCAGAAACAGTTAGTGTGAGTTAAATGTGAGCTATTGGAGTTGGAATTAACTAAATATCTAATTTGGTTGATTTTTAATAATTATTTGAATATGAAAAAGTTCATGGTTTCTTCTTTTTATCATTTTATTTCTACAACAGATCTTGAGGTGGGACCAGTGGCATGTTGTAGAACTTTTCACTAGCTTTCCAACAATATAAAATTTGTTGAATTTGGCCAAGCCAAATAGATTCTATTTAATTTTAAAGTTGGGTCCAGTATTGAATTTAACAGTATTTGGAAATTCGAATTTGAATGAAATTGGCCTGGCGGGAAACTAACTGGGCCGAATTGATTTAAATGGCGCAAGGCCAGCCCACCACGCGTCCACGCACGCGCGGGCTGCCTGACAGGGGACACCCGTCAGCCTCTATTTAACGGCGAAGCGGTACGGGGCAGTGCGGTGCGTTGGATTAAAACGCGAATCAACGGCTCACGCTCGTCGTTGTCGACGACGAGAGAGGAGCTCGCCGGCGGCTCAGGTAGGGGGTCGGAGAGCTCACCGTGGCTCCAGCTAGGGTTGGCAGTGTGCGTGATGACGTTGTAGACGACGGCGAGGCAGCCTGTAGCAGTGGCGAAGCTCGGGGCGGCCTGGATCGACGGCGATTTCACCAGGGCTTCCGCGGCTCCGATTGTCCGATTGAGGCAGCTCCGGCGTCGATTGAGGTGGCTAATGAGGCGAGGAGAAGCAGGGGTGATAGGAGATCATGGTGGTGTGCTTGGTTTGGTCCGGTGGGGTGCTCTATTTATAGGAGGGAGGGGGTGCTGCGGGGCAGGGTGATGGTCGACGTGGGCGCACCATCTCCGGCGAGCTAGAGGGCTAGGCGATGACGCAGCAGCGATCATGACGGTACGGCGAATCTCCGAGCGTCCACGGCGCATCAATGCGAGGCGTACGGTGTTCGGGCGAGCGCGTGTACTGCCGCGGCCGTGGCGGGCGGTCTTGTCCTCGCCGGCGACCGTAGGCGCTAGGGGGTGACGGCAGCGTGCCCGGCAAGCTCGGCGTGGCGAGACAAGTACCAGGGCGCGCGGAGGTGGTCGGGGTACGGCGAGGTACGGCGGACGACGCGTGCCCGTGTCGCGCGCGTCCGTGCACGGGTGACGTCGCCATGCCGTTGGCGGCGTACCTGGAGCGTACTGGGCGCGCTCCGTCCGGGTCGTGTCGTCGTCCTCTCGTTCAACGGCGGGTACGGGCGATCTCAGGAGATCATCGGCGACGCGTTTGGCAAGGTGGCTCGATCTGGAGTGGCAGGGAGAGAGGGGTGAGCGTCGATGGGGAACGTGGCCGGCATGGCCATGGCCACGCCATGTTTGGTCGTGTCCATGGTGTCTCCACGCATGGGCTAGGTAGAGTGGGGTCCAGGGGTCATGGCTAGGTCAAGTGATGATCAAGAGTAGGCCTGGTTTGATCAAAATTTGCAAAGTGATGATCTTGCCAAAGTTTCAAAGTCTCCTCTTTGCTTGCTCATAACTTTTGATCCAAGATGAATTTGGTATGATGATCTTTACAGAAGTTGTTCACCTTGTTGTGTACTTGGATGACATGCAAAGAATGGGATTTTTTTAGTTTAGAAAACTTGAATTGCAAAGGCTCAAAGTGGTGACCAGATTGTAATTGTCAAAAATGTGATCCAAGATGAATTTAGTATGATGATCTTTACAGAAGTTGTTCACCTTGTTGTGTACTTGGATGACATGCAAAGAATGAGATTTTTTTAGTTTAGGAAACTTGAATTGCAAAGGCTCAAAGTGGTGACCAGATTGTAATTGTCAAAAATGACCATTATTCTATGTGAGCATATTTGATTTTTGGATTTGGTTTAAATGGTATTTCTTTAATTCCCAAAGTTGTAATAACTATTTAATAACATATTACAAGTAATGGTGAAGGTCAAATGGGTCTAGGGTCAAAGTGTGCAAAAATGGCATATGCCATATGTTAGGATTTTTAGGGTTTAACTCTTATTTGATTTCTTTCTCTTTTTGGTTTATTTGTTTGGTGATCTTCTCTTGATCACTTTAGGGTTTTAGAGTTCATCACATAAACCATAAAACAATCATCATGGCATATAACTCAAAATGCACAAGTCCTATGCAGGGCACTATATGCAATTTAAAAGTTTTTGTTGGTTCTGAATTTTGGATCTCTGGAATTCTTCTTCTCTCTTTTATTGAAATTTGGGATGTTACAAACCCTTCCCCTTACAAAAGATCTCGTCCCGAGATCTTAAAGAAAATTAGGTACTAAAGAGATCCGGGTATTCTTTCTTCATGTCTTCCTCTCGCTCCCAAGTGGCTTCGTCTTCGGTATGATTGCTCCACTGTATCTTCAGAAACTTGATGCTTCGGGTGCGGGTGGTTCTGTAAGCTTCTTCCAAGATGCGAATCGGCACTTCGCGGTACGTCAAATCTTGGTTGATGTCCACTGATCTGTGATCGATGTTCTTGAACACTTCGGTCTTCTTGGGGACTTCAAGGCACTTCCGGAGAAGTGAGATGTGAAACACGTCGTGCACAGCCGACATTTCTTCAGGTAGCTCCAGTTGATAGGATACTTCGCCTCGGCGACTCAGAACTTTGAAAGGTCCGACATATCGGGGTGCAAGCTTTCCTTTCAGCTGAAATCTCTGCATTCCTTTCAGGGGGGATACTTTGAGATAAACAAAATCTCCGATCTCAAAGGTCATCTCTCGGCGTCTCTTGTCGGCGTAACTCTTCTGCCTTGATTGCGCCGTCTTGAGGTATTCGCGGATCTTGTGCACCTTCTCTTCAGCTTCTCGAAGAACATCAGGTCCAAAGACTTGACTTTCTCCGACTTCCGACCAATTCAGAGGGGTACGACACTTCGTTCCATACAGAGCTTCAAAGGGGCCATCCGTAAGCGGCTTGGTAGCTGTTGTTGTAAGAGAATTCGCGTAAGGCAAGCGGTCTTCCCACTTAGATCCATATTCCAGTACACGGGCTCTCGGCATGTCCTCTAGTATCCGGTTGACTCTTTCCGTCCGTCCATCGGTCTGCGGGTGATAGGCGGTGCTGAAATTCGAGACGGGTTCCTAGTCCTACATGCACTTTCGCGCAGAATCTTGAGGTGAATTGTGATCCTCTATCTGACACTATCGACTTCGGGGTTCCGTGCAGTGCGACTATTCTGGAGATGTATAGCTCAGCTAACTTCAGGCCTTGATAGGTGGTCTTGACAGCGATGAAATGGGCTACCTTGGTCAATCTATCGACAACTACCCATATCGAGTCATTTCCTTTGCTAGATTTGGGCAAACCTGTGATAAAGTACATTCCTACAGAGTCCCACTTCCATTCTGGAATCTGTAGTGGTTGCAGCAGTCCTGCGGGTCGCTGATGTTCCGCCTTGACTCGCTGACAGATATCACACTTGGCGATGTAGCTTCCAATCTCCCTCTTCATTCCATGCCACCAGAATTGTTCCTTCAAGTCTTGATACATCTTGGTACCGCCGGGATGAATAGAGTATAAGGTGTCATGGGCTTCTTGCAGAATAACTTGCTTCAACTCTGAGTCTGACGGTACACATAGGCGTCCGTTGTACCAAAGAACTCCTTCTTCATCTACGGTGAATCCTGGCGCTTTTCCTGCAGCTATCTGGCTCTTGATTCCGTCAATGCTGGCATTTCCTTTCTGGGCTTCCTTGATCTGACCAATCAAGGTAGGTTGTAACTCTATGCTGGCTAGGAATCCTTCACTAACGAGCTCCATTCTAAACTGCTCAAACTCCTGGTATAGGCTAGGTTGTTCTTCTGCTATCATTGAGTTCAACTGACACGGCAGTCTACTCAGCGCATCCGCTACCACATTGGCCTTGCCGGGGTGGTAGTGAATTTCCATATCGTAATCCTTGATCAACTCTAACCATCTTCTTTGCCTCATATTCAGCTCCTTCTGTGTGAAGATATACTTCAGGCTCTTGTGATCAGAATAGATCTCGCAGCAATTACCCATGAGGTAATGGCACCATACTTTCAGTGCTAACACTACCGCTGCAAGCTCGAGGTCATGGGTTGGATAATTCTGCTCATGCTGCTTCAGTTGCCTAGACAGATAAGATATCACCTTGCCTTCTTGCATCAACACACATCCAAGACCAATCTTGGAGGCGTCACAGTAGACGTCAAACGGTTTGGTGATGTCCGGCATGATCAGAATTGGGGCTGAGGTCAGTCTAGTCTTGAGTTGTTGAAAACTCTCTTCGCATTTGTCAGTCCATTCGAACTTCTTGCCCTTCTTCAGCAATTGGGTCATTGGTCGAGCGATGCTCGAAAAGCCTTCGACAAATCTGCGGTAATATCCGGCTAATCCAAGAAAAGCGCGGACCTCGGTCTGGGTGGTTGGGGCTTTCCATTCTGCAACAGTCTTGATCTTGGCGGGATCTACGACAATTCCTCCTGCAGACAAGATATGTCCCAGGAATCCTACTTCCTTCAGCCAAAACTCACATTTGCTGAACTTAGCATACAGCTGATGTTCCCTAAGAGTATCTAGGACAGCTTCCAGGTGTTGCTCATGTTCTTCTTCGGACTTGGAGTAAATTAGGATGTCATCGATGAAAACGACAACAAACTTATCCAGAAAGTTCATAAAGATCTTATTCATGAGGTTCATGAAATAAGCGGGGGCATTGGTCAATCCAAATGACATGACATTGTACTCATACAATCCATATCTGGTGGTAAAGGCAGTTTTGGGAATATCTGATGCACGAATCTTCGATTGATGATATCCGATCTCCGAGATCAATCTTCGAGAATACTATGGCACCGGTCAGCTGGTCAAACAGGTCTTCTATCTTCGGCAAGGGGTATTTGTTTTTGATGGTGACATCGTTAAGCTTACGATAATCCATACATAAACGACTCGCACCATCTTTCTTGCCCACAAACAAAACGGGGGATCTCCAAGGCGACGCGCTTGGTCGAATCAGACCTTTGGCTAGCAATTCATCCAGTTGCTTCTTCAGTTCCACTAGTTCTGCTGGGTTCATGCTATAGGCTCTTTGGGCTATAGGTCTGGTTCCAGGGATTAACTCGATGATGAATTCGATATCCCGATCTGGGGGCATACCGGGTAGACCATCTGGAAACACATCAGGGTATCGACAGACAACCCTGATCTGATCCAAGGTTGGCTTGGCTACACTCTGGTTGCAGGTAAACTTTCTGGGCAGTCTTTCAGAGACATGTTCTACTATGATACCGGTGCAACTGGTCATGGTGATGGCTTTCTTGGCACAATCAATCATTCCATGATGTTTGGCCATCCAATCCATACCTAGCACTATTTCCAAACCTTTGGTTCCCAGAATAATCAGATTGGCATAGAAATCTACTTCATGTATTCTGATGGGTAGATTTTTGCAAAAATTTCTGGCTTTAGTGGTTGATCCGGGAATTTGAACTATCATAACATGTTTCAAACTGATAGGTTGAATTTTACTTGTGGATGCAAAGTCTTCAGTGACAAAAGAATGAGATGCTCCAGAATCAAACAACACTCGCGGTACTGAGTTGACAGGAAACATACCCAGTACAACATCTGGTGCTTCCTGGGCTTCTTCGGCGTTCATGTGGAAGAGGCGACCGTTGCGGTTATTGGGGTTGTTGGGGGCGAACTTCTTGCCGGTGGAGACGCGGCGTTGCTGCTGAGCAGGTGCAGCAGTGTTGCCGGCGAGCTTGGCGAGCCTCTTGGGGCACTCGTTGGAGTAGTGTCCCACTACACCACACTCATAGCAAGTGATGGTGGCCTTGTCCTTGGTTGCGACTGGAATGGCGTTGCTCCCAGTCCTTGGAGCGGTGTTGGTGTTGTTGGTGTTGGTGTTGGGGGCTCGCATTGGGGCGCGGTTGAAGTTGTTGGTGTTGTTCTGGTAGTTGTGGTTGTTGTTGTGGTGGCCTCCTGGCCTGGGGTTTCCTCCACTCCGGTTCTGAAAACCCGGGCGTGAAGTCTGCATCTGAGGCTTGTTGTTTCTGGGGGCAAAACCTCCGCTTGAGCTGGGGCGATACTTTGGGGTATTGCTGGGCCCACTCTGGTGCATCATGCGGCGTTTGCGGTTCTCATTGGCTTGGTTCAACTTGCCTTCCATCTGAATGGCGGAGTCCACTAAGGCTTCAAGGTCGGCGAAGGGGATGTTGACGAGGATAGTCTGCATCTCATCATGCAGTCCGTTCAAGAATCTCTCCTGCCTCTTCTCAGTGGTGTCGGTCTCGTCGGGGGCGTACCTTGACAGTGTAAGGAACCTGTCGCGGTATTCTACCACCGTCATCCTTCCTTGCTTGAGTTCGCGGAACTCATCCCTCATCTTCTTGATAAGACCCGGGGGCACATGGTACTTGCTGAACTTGAGCTTGAAATCTGCCCAAGTCATGACTTGACCTCCGTTCATGGCACGGGTGCTAGTCCACCAGGCTCGGGCTGGTCCGACAAGGTAGTGAGTGGCAAACAAGACCTTCTCATTGGCTTCTACTCCGGCTACTTCCAAGTTGTTCTCCATAGTCTGGATCCAGTCGTCGGTGTCGAGGGGTTGTTCAGTCTTGCTAAACACCGGAGGGTTGGTGTTCTGGAAGTTCTTGAGCTTTGATCCGGGGTGATCATGGTTCCCATGGTCTTGATTAGCAAGGTTTTGTAGTGCGGCGATGTTGGCTTGACGTTCAGCTCTTTCATTCTCCCTGTCGGCCAGCAGGGTTTGCAGCAGTTGCATCATGGCGTTGTCGCGATTGGGAGGGGCCATCTGGATATACAGAAGAGTATAAGAAATTTCTATGGTTTATTTTGAGTAAGTTCAAAACTTTTAAAACTTGAATACTTTTGATGACAAACACAAACATCCATTCATTCATTCAACATAACACATTACAAACTAACATACCAACACTTCCCATGGTTTTGAGAACCATTCTCATGCTACGATACAAGGGACGGGATACAACTCACACCTACATCAGTGATCATGTGCAAATCCCTCATCCTCAACGTCGATGGGGACGACGTCGTCAGGTCCTGGCTCCAGGAACGTGTGAAAGTGCATGGAGCCTCCATGTGTGGTTTTGGTAATTAATGAAAATCCCTATGGACTAATGTTTGCATTGAGTTATATTTGTAGGAGTTGTCCATAGGCAATTCTTGAACCATATGTTGGCTTCAAGGTTGCAATAAGAAGAAATTGATGAAGGATATCAAGTGTCAAGTATGTCTTGAAGATGAAGATGTAGTGAGCCCTAAAGTTACTTCAAGACATCAACATGATGAAGAATGAAGAAATGTAGTGCAAGTTCAAGATGAGCCAACTCGAAGAGTTCATAAGCTTGAAGCTTGCCATGGAGAAATGATGTGCAAGTTCAAGATGAGCCATCTCGAAGAGATCCTTTGCTTGAGTCTTGCCATCCATATGGTGATCATGGATATGTGAAGATGCGCCGAAGAAGAAGCTCTCCCATGGTGGATTATGGGGGAGCAATCCACATGGTGGTCATGGTTATGCGAAGATGCGTCGAAGAAGAAGCTCTCCCATGGTGGTTTATGGGGGAGCAATCTACAAGACTTCGTCAAGCAAGCACAAGCAAGAAATGCGTTCCATCTTGTTGAGGTCAAGATCGTCGTCATCAAGCTCAAGTGGAATGCGCAAGTATAAGGTTTGCTCTTGATAGGGTTTCTTTCTCACCGGTCTCATAGTGTAGTTGGAGACCGGTTTATAGTTTAGTTGTCGTACTATCAAGAGGGCTCTCGAGTGAGTAACTCGATCGTATCGTTCGGAGAGAGCTCAAACCTTTGCATCCTTGCATCATCTTTCTTGGTTGTCATTTGGACCTTATCCATGTGATGTTTTAGAGCTTGTGCTTATTCTCATGACAAGCTCCAGTTCATCGAAAACGGATTTCGCATAGATCACTTGTTGCGTTTTCGAGTTTGGTTCATCATCTTTCTTGGTTGTCATTTGGATCTTATCCATGTGATGATTTAGAGCTTGTGCTTATTCTCATGACAAGCTCTAGTTCATCAAGGACCTGGGGAATTGCTGCTCAGTATAGGGGCCGGACTTTTGGCCGGATTTTGACCAGGTTTTTTCCCTGAGGCCGGATTATCCGGGGGGCGGATTATCCGGCCCCAACTTAGGCCGGATTATCCGGCCCTCGAAAGTCTGCAACGGCTCGATTTTCTTGGGGGGGTATAAATACCCCCTTCTTCCTCCTTGGGCTGTTGCTTCTCCCACTCTCTCTCTCCTCCATTGTTGTTCTTGAGAAGCTTGCCCTATCTCTCTATCCCTCCATGATTCTTGCCCCATTTTGAGGGAAAAGAGAGAGGAGATCTAGATCCACACTTTGACCAAACCAAATCATCTCTTAGTGAGTGAATCTTTGGGATCTAGATCTTGGAGAGTTTTGTGTTCTCCTCTTTGTTCTTCCTCTCTTATTCCTCCAATAGCTTTTGTAGCTTTGTTGGAATTTGAGAGAGAAGGACTTGAGCATCTTTGTGGTGTTCTTGCCATTGCATTTGGTGCATCGGTTTGAGTTCTCCACGGTGATTCGTGGAGGTGAAAGCAAGAAGGTTGTTACTCTTGGGTTCTTGGAACCCTAGACGGATTCTAGGACTTTGTGGCGATTTGTTGGGAGCCTCCAATTAAGTTGTGGATGTGTGACCCAATCTTTGTGTAAGGCCCGGTTTCCGCCTCGAAGGAAATCCCTTAGTGGAACCGTGACCTAGGCCTTTGTGGCGAGGGTCACCGGAGATCTAGGTGAGGCGCCTTCGTGGCGTTCGGTGTGTGATGTGAGTACCGCATCTTGGGGTGAGGCCTTTGTGGCGTTGGTGTGCATCGAGCAACCACACCTCAAGGTGAGCCTCTTGTGGCGTTCGGGAGCACTAAGCAACCGCACCTCTCCACCGGAGATTAGCACTCGCAAGAGTGTGAACTCCGGGATAAATCATCGTCTCCCGCGTGCCTCGGTTATCTCTATACCCGAGCTCTTTACTTATGCACTTTACCTTGTGATAGCCATCGTGCTTGAAGTTATATATATCTTGCTATCACATACTTGCTTGTATTGCTTAGCATAAGTTGTTGGTGCACATAGGTGAACCATTGATTAGAATAAGTTGTTGGTGCACATAGGTGAACAATAGTATATAGGCTTTGGGCTTGACAAAGTAAACGCTAGTTTTATTCCGCATTTGTTAAGCCCATCTCGTAAAAGTTTTAAATCGCCTATTCACCCCCCCTCTAGGCGACATCCGTGTCCTTTCAATTGGTATCAGAGCAAGGTCTCTCATTCTTAGGCTTAACCGCCTTGAGAGTAAAGATGTCGGTTAGGGGATTAGTGCACAATAACTTGTTTATATTTGATGGCACAAATTATGATCTATGGAAAATTTATGTGCTTAATATTTTACGGCGTATGTCCCCGGACATGGAGCGATTTCTTGGCATGGGTTTTTCTTCTCCTAAGGATCCTCAAAATTTATCTCTTGAGGAGGAGAAAAACTCTTGCCTCGAATCTCTTGCTTCTCATGTGTTTTCCATTGTTGTGAGCAATGTAGTTACTTCTTCAATCATGCCTTTTGGGAGCGCTCATGAATTATGGACAAAGCTTCAAGATAAATATGATGTGTCCAATATCATTGAGGATGATTGTTTTGCTTCCACTTCCGGCCGTGATGAGTTCTCATCTTCATCCACTTCACCAAAGTGTGGTAAGACACAAGGTAATGATATGGTGAGTGGTGATGAAAATTGCAATGTTGATATTGAGCTTACTATTGATGATTCTTCATCTCTATCTCATTGCAATGCTTCATCTTTGGACTTAAACACATCTAGCACTAGAAATGATTTACATGCTTGTGTTGATAGTCCTTGCATATCATGTGTAAGTTGCTTGAATAAATCTCATGATGATATGCTTGATTTGTCTTGTGGCCATGATAAAAATGCTTCTATTTCCTCTAGTTGTTGTGTGGCTAACAATGTAGAGGAAACCAAAGATTCTATTGGTCAAGACAAGATCTTGAAAGGAGCCTCAAGTAACTCCTCATCTTTATCTCACGGTCCTCATATATGCCTTATGGCCAAGGGTTCCACGGTACCTCCTACCATGGAACCTAATATTTCTCGTGGTGATAAGGATGAGGATGAATATGAAGAAGAGGATTGGGTTGTCTCTCTACGCGATAAAGGTGAGAGTGTATTCAAGGTTCTTTACAAAGATAAAATTGCTAGCTCTCACTTCTTTGAAATCTTGACTACCGCTATTGAGAGCCAAAAACTTATTTGGATGCATGAGAACACCATTGATAAAAAGGGTGCTCTTGAACGAGAGTATGCCGATGATGTAGCATCTTTAAAGAATGACCTTGAAGAAGAACAAGAGACCGTAGCCTCTCTTGAGGAGCAACTTGAAACCCTTGAGGTGTCTCAAAATGAAATATTTGCTAAACTCACTAAAGAAAGAGACCATGCTAAAGCTAAATTAAAATTGCTTAAAAATGAAAAGTCCAAAGTTGGTGTTGGTCATGATAAACTTGTTAAGGATCTAGATGATCTAGACAAGGCCCACAAGGCCTTGGAGAGCGAACACTCTATCCTCACCAAGTCCTATGAGCAACTACAAGCTTCATATTTAAAAGAGCATGCTATGTTACCCTCTCTTCTTAATATGTCTTGTGATGATGCTTGTGCTACTAACTCTACTTCTTGTGAAGCATCTATCTTGAAGGAGAATGTTGAGCTAAGGGCTCAACTTGAGTTGCTAACTAGAAATTATGGGAAATTGGAAGAAAATCATGGAAAGCTTTCTAGCTCCCATGAGGATCTTCTAGCTTCTCATGATAGGCTAAAGTTAGCTCATGAGGCTATCATATCAAAGGAAACACCTTGTGAGCCTCATGTGGATACTAGCACTACTACCCAAAATGCTATATTGCCATGTGCTAGTCCTAGTAATTCATCCACTCATAGTATTGCTAAATCTTGTGATGAATTATCTTCCTTGCCTTGTTGCTCTAACAATGAAGGTTCTACTTCCTCTAGTACTTGTGTTGTTACTAACCATGTAGAGGAAATCAAAGAGCTCAAGGCCCAAGTCACTTCTTTGAAGACCGACTTGGTAAAGAGTCAAGAAGGGAAATGCAAACTTGACACGATGTTAAGTGTGCAACAATCCCCCAATGACAAGAGTGGACTTGGATTCAACTCCAACAACAAGAACAAGTCCAAGAACAACAAGATTAAGAAGGGCCAATTACAAGTCAAAGACCCGGCCAAGATTGTTTGCTTCAAGTGCAAAATTGAAGGGCATCATGTTAGATCTTGCCCTTTGAAGAAGAAGCAAAAAGGGAAGCGGCCTCAAGCTCAAACTCATATTCAACCTCAAGTTGAAGAAATGCCACTTCCCAAGAATAATCAAGCCAATGCTCCCATTGTGGAGAAATCTAGTGAGAAGAAGGAGAAGAAAAGAACTTGCTACATATGTCGTGAGAAGGGCCACATCTCCTCCTTTTGCACTATAGGTACCTCATCCAACTCTATCACCATTGATGATGTTTATTCTCTTCGTAAGGATGAGGGTGGCAATGTGTTTGCCAAATTTGTTGGTGCCCAAAGTGGTGTCAAGAAAAGAACCATTTGGGTTGCCAAGCCTATTGTGACTAACCTCTTAGGACCCAACTTAGTTGGGGACCAACAATCCAAAACTTGATCAATAGGTGCTTGTTGGAGGGCATTGGAGACTTGGCTACATCATGAAGAATTAAGGGATCTTCATCATTTATATTATCTCAAGCCAAGTCTTTTGGTTATCTTGCTTCTATCATATATTCAATGTTCCTCCTTGCGGTAACATGTTCTCAACTAATTTATATTGAAAGTTACTCGCCCCTTTGCATGTGTTAGTTTTGTTCCTAACATGTGTTTGTATATGTTGTGCTTCCTAATAGTTTTGCTTGAGAAATCAAGTCTATGCATGTTGGGTTGCACACCATGTATTTTTGTTTGTGTTGGAGCCTCTTTGCATCTTGTTGTATCTTATATGGTTCTTATGAGCGATTAATGGACAATCCCATTTTGGGGGAGTGATATTCCTTTGGGAATTTCATGATCCTAAACAATGTGTGTACATGAGGAATATCACTTAGAATTGATATTGCGAGATTATCTAGTCGCTATGTGGTATGTCATCTTCATGAGAAATTCAAATTCTAATGTCCATTAATATCTCTACTTGGATCTTATTTGCCTCTTGTGAAAATAAATTCCTTATCACATTATGGGGGAGTAATAAGCTTTGTGCATATTACAAGCCTAGAAAATGTGAACATTTGAGGTTGTGTCACATAGAATTGATACCGTAAATTATCTCTCTCCTATGTGGCATGTTTGCTCAAACAAGCTCCAATTTGCTTAAATGGCTTCATTGCTAATATCTTTGTGGATCTTATTTGTGAAAGTTTTTCTTGGCATGGTTTTTCACAACGTGTCCCTCAATACATTTTTGGAAAACCATGTGCTTCAAGTCATACTATTAATTGCTTTGCATGTTGGTATGAATACTATTAATTGCTTTGCATGTTGGTATGAATACTATTAATTGCCTTGCATGTTGGTATGACTAAATGAAGCTATCAAGAAACTATCTTTGCATGATGGTTAACTCTTATCTTTTACCATATGCTTTGTTTGTTGTAAATATGATCTTATGTATACTTACAAACTACCACCGGAAAATATTTCATAATACCTCTTGTCCTACACTAGTAGGAAAAGCCTCATCAGTGGCGCACCAAAAATGGATTCTGTGGCGCATGGGAGGTGCGCCACAGAAACGTCGCCACAAAAATAAGGTTTCTGTGGCGCACCTGCCCATGCGCCGCAGAATTAAGGTTTCGTGGCGCACTTGTTCTTAGGTGCGCCACGAAAAGCGTGCGCCACGAATTGCTTCTTAGTGCGCCACAGAATTTGCTTGTATTATACACGATTTTGTGCTGCCTCGCTATACATATACAGCTTATACACAGCAATACGGATACACAATACGGATACACGGGTTATATACAAGCAACCTTCGGATATAATATAAATATCATGTACATTGCACGTATATAACATAGACATCATCATCACATTACTTAGAGCCCGATCGAGATACATATATAGTGGCAAGTGTCAAATGTTTTGCATACAACTCTTAATTCATACAAAATTCACAATTTCGAGATACAAAGTAGTCTTCATCCGGTTCCTCCTTTGCTCCGTCATCTCTACCCACCAGGCTCGCTTGCATCGGGGTCCTTCCATCCAGCTTCCTACTATGATGAAAATGGAAGAAAGTGAGACCAACAAGTATCCGATGCACAAGAGAAATGGAATAAATGCCTCATACATTGTTGGTCAACACAAATATTAACATTCAGGGACGGTGTAAGTGAGACCAAGTCCGATGCACAAGAGATTGATATTTGTGCTATCTTACCAGGCTCACTTACGCCGCCCCCGAGTGTACGGTGACCAAACATTTTAATCATCGGCATTTTGAAAATGTCAAAGCAAATGGAATGACAAAATGGAATAAGTGCCTCATACATTGTTGGTCAACACAAATATTAACATTTAGGGATGGCGTCGGTGAGACCAAGTCCGATGCACAAGAGATTGATATTTGTGCTATCTTACCAGGCTCACTTACGCCACCCCCAAGTGTACGGTGACCAACATTTTAATCATCGGCATTTTGAAAATACCAAAGCAAATGGAATGACAAGGGCCTCATACTTTGTTGGTCGAAACAAATATTAACATTCCGGGACGGAGTTAGCGAGCCGGTAGGATGCACAAGAGATTGATATTTGTGCAATCACACGAGGCTCACTAACACCGCCCCGAGTGTACGGTGACCAAGCATTTTAATCATCGGCATTTTGAAAATCTCAAAGCAAATGGAATGACAAAATGGAATAAGTGCCTCATACATTGTTGGTCAACACAAATATTAACATTTAGGGATGGTGTAAGCGAGGCCAGGTAGGATGCACAAGAGATTGATATTTGTGCTATCTTACCAGGCTCACTTACGCCACCCCCGAGTGTACGGTGACCAAACATTTTAGTCATCGGCATTTTGAAAATCTCAAAGCAAATGGAATGACAAAATAGAATATGTGCCTCATACATTGTTGGTCAACACAAATACTTTGCAGAAGGGCCCCCTTTCCCCGGTCGGCGTTCCGTCAACGGGTGCTTGACGACACAACAACGCCGATCTGCATCTCCGGCGCAGAACCACGCCAGTCCCTCGCTGTCCAGCGGAACGAGTCCTTGATGCAAAGACCGTGCCGGCCTGCCCAGCGATTATGCCGGGCCGTGTTGCCGCGCTTCAAGCCGTGTGTCCCGCGCCTGCATCGCTCGCTTCGGCCCGGTGAACCAATAGGCTGATCATTGGAATAAGGAAACCGATGACAGCTCGGTCGCAAGATTAAATTGCGATCGGCCGTCATCGGCTTCCTTATTCCAACGATTAGTCTATTCGTTCACCGGCAAGAAGGCGAAGAGTGCAGGGCGCATGATCGACACGGCCTCGAAGCGCGACAACGAGGGTCGGCATGATGCTAGGGAGGCTGGCACCGTCTTGGCATTAAGGACTCGTTCACGTACTGGACGGCGAGAGAAGAAAAGTGGTGCTGCGCCGGAGAGGCATGTCGGCGTTGTTGTCTCATCAAGGACTCGTTCACGGAACGGCGGCCGGGAAAGGGGGGCTCGTCTACAAAGTATATTGCGGCGTATAGGTGACCAAACATTCTAATCATCGGCACTAAAATGGAAGAAAGGCCAATGCAATTAAGAAGTAGCTAGTATGAACTAAATGGAATGCCTCATACTTTGTTGGTCGAAACAAATATGAACATCCCGGGATGGCGTTAGTGAGGCCAGGTAGGATGCACAAGAGATTGATATTTGTGCCATCACACCAGGCTCACTAGCGACACCCCGGAGTGTACAGTTGACCGAACATTCTAATCATCGGCACTAAAATGGAAGAAAGAGCCAAGTGGTATCAACTAAATGGAATGCCTCATACTTTGTTGGTCGAAACAAATATTAACATCCAAGAGATGGAGTAAGTGAGGCCAGGTAGGATGCACAAGATATTGATATTTGTGCCATCACACCAAGCCTCACTTGCTCCACCCCCGAGTGTACGAGTGATCGACCAACCATCTAATCATCGACAAGTAAATCACTTGGGGTAATGTTAAAATGTTTGTCTCCATATTTGGGAGACATTTTTAATATTGGAGTCTAGCTAATGGAAATCAAGAACTAGTCTTGATCTCCAAATGGTGATTAGAGGGAATTTATTCATCTTAAGCAACATTAGGGACAAATGGGATCATGCAAGGGACTTGGGTCATTTGGATCATAAGGCATCAATTAAGGAGGCAACCAGGGACAAAAGGAAACATTTGATGATCCATTATCATAGGCAACAAAGCAGCAACTTTTTCCCCTCTAATCTAGCTAGAGTCCTTAAAAGAAATCCATCATAAGCATGGTCAAATACACATATATAGCATTTGGAGAGCAAACAAGCAGTAGCCATATCACTCAATCCAATAATATAGTAATTTGGATCATAAGGCATCAATTAAGGAGGCAACCAGGGACAAATTAAGGGAAACATTTGATGATCCAAGTAAGTGCATGACACTTTGAGCTACCCAAGAATAAAGGCCAACAAGTGGATAAACATCTGCTCAACCATTTCTTGCACTAGAGGAAAAGTAACCAACATTGAAACTTGAATAGTCAAGTGACACTACAAGCAGCTCACACACACATGCAAACACATGTGTTGACAAGAACTAATGGATATCAAGAACTAGTCTTGATCTCCAAATGGTGATTAGAGGGAATTTATTCATCTTAATTAAGCAACATTAGGGACAAATGGGATCATGCAAGGGACTTGGATCATTTGGATCATAAGGCATCAATTAAGGAGGCAACCAGGGACAAAGGGAAACATTTGATGATCCATTATCATAGGGACATAAGTCAAGATGCTCAAACACACATAGCATGCATGGAGCGAGATGCTCCAAAGGGATTATTCATCACTTGGTATATAGACCAAGTGATGCTGGCAAAAGAGAGGCCAATCAAGAACCAAGTAAATCCAAGTAAGTGATAGATATGCCTAAACAAGCAACAACACATAGCATATCCCAGCTAACCGGATGAGACAAGTCTTGGTAGCCAACCGAATCACCTAGCACCACCTAGCCTTTTAAAACCATCGAAACAGTCCTTTTTCTTCAAAGGATACCACAGGTGGCATTCATTTACATGATCCCCTACCGTGGATATCTCTATTTTCATCAAAGCCAACACAAGAAATAGAAATTTATCATTACTCAGTTGAGTTCAAAACAAAGCTGGGGTACCATAAGGGATTATTCATCACTTGGTAGTAACCATCATAAGCATTCCATTTAAATCACACATTTTAGTATATGTTCTTATCCAAGTTTTTGCCTCAGCCTTTGCATCATTGGCTGAGCTAAGACATCAAGCTTCCGGCCAGGGAGCATTCTTTATTTTTAGGGAACTATATGAACTATATGCACATGATCCAAGTAAGCATCCCCACTAATCGGAGCATTATAAGCATACCATAAGCTCACAAGAATCCATCAAGTAAATCATCGGGGTCCAAAAACTTGGGGTCCGGAAAACTAATCCCAACGAGAGAATTACTTGGGGTCCAGAAAACTAATCCCAGGCCAACCAAGAGCAACTATAAATATGTATGTATACAAGCCCACCAGTAGCATTTCATGCATTTAAATTCCTATGAACCAGCTTAACCTCACCGAGCACAACAAGCATTTAAATGAACAAGTAGCATCAAATTCCTATGAACCCATCAAGAACATTGTTAACAGTTAACCTCACCGAGCACAACAAATGAACCAGTAGTAATAAGCCATCAAGATTAACAGTTAACCTCACCGAGCACAACAAATGAACCAGGTAGCATCAAATGAACCAACCGAGTAGCAATGCATCACTAGCAGACAATGCATCCGGAGCCAACAAATGAACCAAGTAGCATCAAGATTAACAGCTAAGCATCACTAGCAGCAATGCATCCAGAGCCAACCGAGCGAGCATTTCGTCGAGCACGTTGTGCTCGCGCGGGGAGGAAGAGGGAGGGGAGGGGAGGGAGCTTACCGACGATTTGGACAGCTGTGGAGGAGCTCACCGACGACGACGGCAGGGGTGGAGGTCGCGGCGGCTCTTCCACCTTGACGCGGCGGCGGCTCCTCCACCTTGACGCCGCGCCGGCCCCTCCTCCTCCACGCCGCAGCGGCTTGTGCTGCTGGTGGCGGGGATGGGTGGAGCGTGGCGGCATCCGGCCATCGCGGAGGAAGGCGGCGGCGGCGACGGCGGCGACGGCATCGCTCGCCATGGAAGGCGGCGGCGCGGGGAGAGAGGGGAGAGAGGGGAGAGGAACTTCTGTGGCGAGGGAGGGGTACGGCCTTGATATAGTACACGTTATTTCCGTGGCGCACCGAGACAAAGTGCGCCTACGTAAAACATTATTTTTGTGGCGCACCTGTCGCCGTGCGCCACAGAAGAAGTAATTTCGTGGCGCACCGAGGTTTGTGCGCCGTAGAAATTGTAAAACCAATGGTTGGGGGTGACAGGGTGTGGGGCCCACCAAGTTTTTGTGGCGCACCGTTTAGTAGTGCGCCACAAAATTAAGCTATTTCGTGGCGCACCGAGCTTCGTGCGCCACAAAATAAGTTTCTGTGGCGCACTCAAAACGGTGCGCCACAGAACTAAGCTTCGCCTATAAGGGTTTTCCTACTAGTGCTAGGACAATTGGTAATCAATTATGAGGTAGATATTTATTGATCATATCTACATTGGCTCTTGTGTTTAAATTGCCTTATTTATTGCCATGAATTTGTTGTGCTTTGACTCCCATGTGTCTTCCTTGCATCTCATGGATCTAATTTGTCTATTCAATCTTTCTTAGCATTTTTAGTAGATATAGGTAGCGTGATGATCCTAGTTTTGTGCATTTTGTATCCATATTCTAAATCCTAGATAATGCACTAATCTTGGGGGAGCTCTCCTATATTTGTTATAATGCTTAAACTTCTCTTGATCATTATCAAAAATTTGGTTTTGGGAGACATAAATTTCCTTTTGGTACTTTGTGCCATCATAAAAAGTGTCGAGGGTTTGGTTTATTTGTTGGAACCTTGCTCTCTTGGGAGTTGGTTATCTCATTCCTTTGTGCTTAGGCTTAATTAGCTTCTTATAATGAGATAAGTCTTTGGAGTCAATCTTGTGTTGATTTGATTCTTCGATATAATTTGGGCAACCATTGTCTCTTGATTTATTTGGTGTTTTGTCCAAATTGTATCTTCCTTTGGTCCTTGAAAGTATTGTGCATGCATATTTAATATATGTATATCTTATGGCATGTGTCACTTTCATTGATCCAATATATAGGGTAAACTCCATCAAATCCTAATTTGGCTAAGATGTGCATGAAATTCAATTTCATATCTATATGCACATAGAATTGTGGAGTTTGTCCTATATGTTGTAGTGTGTCTAACTACTTCGGACCCAATTAGTTTGGGGACCATTTTGTACTTACCTTTGTGTTAGGTACTGTGGATATGCATTGGATGCTTGTCTCACTCTTGGAAAGAAGTGGTGACTCAATGGTAACTTGAGGCAAGCTAGGATGGTCAACGAACACATATCTACTACATCCACACCAATGCTATCTTGGTAACAAGTATCTTCTCATGCATACTTTTCTTGTATCCAACCTTATGGTTGCATCTTGGCATGAATCTCTTGATTTGCAAATGTTGTGCTTCTTGCAAAAGTCTTAATGAAACTTCTTTATTGTGAATGTGAGTAATTTGAGATGAGTGCATTTGTTGGGAAGTATTTTAAATCATGCTCATGATTCATCCATCCCAACTATGCCTATCTAGCAATTTTATTGCATATCAATTCCTCAAGGCTCTCACATGTGCAATATAGATGAAAGTGCAAATTTAGTTACTTCTTTTGGTATCCTCGTTTGTGATACTTGTTGCCTTTCTCAAATGCATCCCAACTATCTTCTATCCCTTGTTGATATTTTTGATGTATTTTATTTGTTTGTGGTTGAAATTCATGAATGTACAATAAGATAAAATTGAGCCTTTGGCCATGCTATTAAGCAAAAATTCTTATTGGTATATTGCATGACTTCGTCTTGGATATCATACTTTTTTTCTTGCGTATCTATTTTGTGTGTGCATGTTTCTTTGTGGATAAATATCTTTGTGATATTGCCCACTTAGAGAAACTTATACACATAAGAGATGATACATCTCCTTTTGATATCTTATTTATTTATTGCGTGTTGATTGGTCTTGCTAAGCAATATAATTCATTGAAGACTATGATGATGCTTTTTGCTCATCCTTGTAATAGTCTTATAATATGCTTTATCATGCCTTTCACATATCATCTTGGTTGAGCCTTTTATTATGGTGCCTCTTACTTGTTTCTCAACTATTTGTTTGTTGCAAGTGTTTAGCTTACTTTTCTATCTATGATCTATTACAAATGTTTGCGTTTTAAATGAGGGAGTGAGGATTCCATGTTATGCATATTGTATTCAAATGCAACATTTTATTTTATGCATGTACATTGGGAAGCTTCCTCATTTGATTTAGAACACTATCTTGTGGTGATCATTAGAGTTTGATTCACTTGGTATCTTTTGTTTTTGAATGATATTATGGGAGTGATGATTCCATGTTTGTGCACTTTATACTCCAATGCAAATTGTCTAGTTTTGTGCACAAACCTTGGGGAGCTTCCTCATATTATTTAGAGCAATCTTCTTGATCTTATCATAATATCTATCTTTCTTTTGGTATCCTCTTTGTGGTTCATTTGGTTGCTTGCTTCATTTGTTGAAGCTTCTAGACTTTGTCATCTTTTTGCAATCTTTGATCCTATCTATAGTGTGATTCCTTCCGAATATTCGTCATTGTATATGTGCATTTGATTCCACTCAAATTATGAGAAATGCACATGCTATGGAGGAACTCTCACTATATTGGCCTTCTAAATTTTTCACCCATTTCGGCAATTGGTGCCAATGGGGGAGAAGTTTGGAGGGTTTAAGGGAATTTGGTTATGTCTTTGCTTTGTGCTTAAGCATGTGTCTTTATTGCATTGCATCTTGTTGCTTTGCATAGTTGAATATTTAGAGGAAACTCCACTAGGCTTTGAATGCCAATATATGCAATGAAAGTCAAGATCATTCACACATGCATATATTATGGGGGAGTTTGCTCTATATATTCAACTTATTTGTTACTTAAATTCCTTATATAAACCCTCTCAAAGAGATTGTCATCAATTACCAAAATGGGGGAGATTGAAAGTGCATGGAGCCTCCATGTGTGGTTTTGGTAATTAATGACAATCCCTATGGACTAATGTTTGCATTGAGTTATATTTGTAGGAGTTGTCCATAGGCAATTCTTGAACCATATGTTGGCTTCAAGGTTGCAATAAGAAGAAATTGATGAAGGATATCAAGTGTCAAGTATGTCTTGAAGATGAAGATGTAGTGAGCCCTAAAGTTACTTCAAGACATCAACATGATGAAGAATGAAGAAATGTAGTGCAAGTTCAAGATGAGCCAACTCGAAGAGTTCATAAGCTTGAAGCTTGCCATGGAGAAATGATGTGCAAGTTCAAGATGAGCCATCTCGAAGAGATCCTTTGCTTGAGTCTTGCCATCCATATGGTGATCATGGATATGTGAAGATGCGCCGAAGAAGAAGCTCTCCCATGGTGGATTATGGGGGAGCAATCCACATGGTGGTCATGGTTATGCGAAGATGCGTCGAAGAAGAAGCTCTCCCATGGTGGTTTATGGGGGAGCAATCTACAAGACTTAGTCAAGCAAGCACAAGCAAGAAATGCGTTCCATCTTGTTGAGGTCAAGATCGTCGTCATCAAGCTCAAGTGGAATGCGCAAGTATAAGGTTTGCTCTTGATAGGGTTTCTTTCTCACCGGTCTCATAGTGTAGTTGGAGACCGGTTTATAGTTTAGTTGTCGTACTATCAAGAGGGCTCTCGAGTGAGTAACTCGATCGTATCGTTCGGAGAGAGCTCAAACCTTTGCATCCTTGCATCATCTTTCTTGGTTGTCATTTGGACCTTATCCATGTGATGTTTTAGAGCTTGTGCTTATTCTCATGACAAGCTCCAGTTCATCGAAAACGGATTTCGCATAGATCACTTGTTGCGTTTTCGAGTTTGGTTCATCATCTTTCTTGGTTGTCATTTGGATCTTATCCATGTGATGATTTAGAGCTTGTGCTTATTCTCATGACAAGCTCTAGTTCATCAAGGACCTGGGGAATTGCTGCTCAGTATAGGGGCCGGACTTTTGGCCGGATTTTGACCAGGTTTTGTCCCTGAGGCCGGATTATCCGGGGGGCGGATTATCCGGCCCCAACTTAGGCCGTATTATCCGGCCCTCGAAAGTCTGCAACGGCTCGATTTTCTTGGGGGGGTATAAATACCCCCTTCTTCCTCCTTGGGCTGTTGCTTCTCCCACTCTCTCTCTCCTCCATTGTTGTTCATGAGAAGCTTTCCCTATCTCTCTATCCCTCCATGATTCTTGCCCCATTTTGAGGGAAAAGAGAGAGGAGATCTAGATCCACACTTTGACCAAACCAAATCATCTCTTAGTGAGTGAATCTTTGGGATCTAGATCTTGGAGAGTTTTGTGTTCTCCTCTTTGTTCTTCCTCTCTTATTCCTCCAATAGCTTTTGTAGCTTTGTTGGAATTTGAGAGAGAAGGACTTGAGCATCTTTGTGGTGTTCTTGCCATTGCATTTGGTGCATCGGTTTGAGTTCTCCACGGTGATTCGTGGAGGTGAAAGCAAGAAGGTTGTTACTCTTGGGTTCTTGGAACCCTAGACGGATTCTAGGCCTTTGTGGCGATTTGTTGGGAGCCTCCAATTAAGTTGTGGATGTGTGCCCCAATCTTTGTGTAAGGCCCGGTTTCCGCCTCGAAGGAAATCCCTTAGTGGAACCGTGACCTAGGCCTTTGTGGCGAGGGTCACCGGAGATCTAGGTGAGGCGCCTTCGTGGCGTTCGGTGTGTGATGTGAGTACCGCATCTTGGGGTGAGGCCTTTGTGGCGTTGGTGTGCATCGAGCAACCACACCTCAAGGTGAGCCTCTTGTGGCGTTCGGGAGCACTAAGCAACCGCACCTCTCCACCGGAGATTAGCACTCGCAAGAGTGTGAACTCCGGGATAAATCATCGTCTCCCGCGTGCCTCGGTTATCTCTATACCCGAGCTCTTTACTTATGCACTTTACCTTGTGATAGCCATCGTGCTTGAAGTTATATATATCTTGCTATCACATACTTGCTTGTATTGCTTAGCATAAGTTGTTGGTGCACATAGGTGAACCATTGATTAGAATAAGTTGTTGGTGCACATAGGTGAACAATAGTATATAGGCTTTGGGCTTGACAAAGTAAACGCTAGTTTTATTCCGCATTTGTTAAGCCCATCTCGTAAAAGTTTTAAATCGCCTATTCACCCCCCCCCTCTAGGCGACATCCGTGTCCTTTCAACGTGTAGTCCTCCTCCTCGGTGAACTCATCCTCCTCAAAGTCATCATCGTCACTCAGGAAGGCTCCTCCTCCTTGAATGTCGATACCTGCCTCATCTTCCTCCATCTCTCTCAGTTGGTCCTCCTGGGCCTTGACAGTGGCCTCCAACGATGCTATCTGGGCGCGAAGGTGCACAATAGTAGCATCCCTCTTGGCACGCTGCAGGCGAAGCTTGTTGCGATCCTTGGACAGCATCTTGATGGCATCAGCATGAGTGGCCAGTGCAAGGTGAGTCTGGTTCGCGTACGCACGAGAGTTGTCCAACTCCTTCTGAGTGTGGTACAGCATGAAATCCAGATGCTCAGCATGGTGCCTCATCTTCGGGTGCGGCTGCAGCTCCATAGGTACTCCCATAGCATCACGCCTCACGAGATGCGCGAAGCGAGACGCAAGTAGGCGCACCATGTTCTGTCCACAGAGGCGCGCAAGTGCCTCCTGAAGGCCACGTGCGAGTCCGTCGAGCCAGTTGCTCTCGCGGAAGGAGAAGAGGATCCTCTCCGAGGTGGGAGGCTCCATCTTGCCCCTCAAGTCGGTGGTGATGATCCACTGCAACTCGCCTCCAGCCTGGTCGTTCACCTGGATCCCGTGGAACTCAGGGTGTGGGCGTCCAAGGAAGTCCGAGACAGCGTCGAGGTCGTGCTCGAAGATCAAACTCCCTCCGTTCCCAAGTTGGTAAAACTTGGCGTTGATGGGTGCATTCGGCTCCATCTGAAAGCGAATTGGAGGAGTAAGTTAGAGAGTGAACAAGTGTGGTAAAATTTTAAGTAGATTCAAAATAAGAAAGAGCATGATTCATCAAATTTTGAAAAAGCCTCAAAGACAAGAGTGTGAGTAAATTTTCATAAATATTCTCTTCATTTTGATTTCAAAGTTAGGTTTTTATGAACGTCCATTTTAACTAGGGTTTCCTAAGGTCAAACAATGACTCTGATACCAACTTGTCAACACCCAGATTTTTAAGTCCGGATGCCTATTATCTCATTCATCGCAATCCCAGGAATAGTGTTGTTGCGAGGCATAATAGTCGAATATCATAGTCATCATTTATTACAAACCATATTGTCTTACAACTTGAATCACATGATCCATATTACACAAATAGTTGATCTATTGATCAACGAAAAAACACAAGTTCATAGCGGAAGCGTAAAGATAAAGGGACTCTCTAGTCCACGAGGCCAACGCTTGACGTCGGAAAACTCCTAGTTGTCGTAGGCGTCCTGCTGGTCATCTCCTTGGTAGTTCTGTTCATCTTCATACTCTGGCCATTTGAATAGCCAGGGACAAAGCCGTAAGTACTTTAAGTACTTGCAAACTAACACTAATGTAAGTGCTAACAATTTTTAGTAAGGGGTGCTAAGCTCTAGTTGAATTTGCATAAAGCCAATTTTAGTTCACAAGTATTTGAGAAAGACTTATTCATGTACTAACTAACTCAAGTGGGAACATTAGTGTCATTCCCACAACATTTGTTGTATTTCAAACAAGTCACCAATTCACAATTCATTTCACCAACATTTTCAAGAATCTGACACCGGAAACTGTATGGCCTTTCCAACCGTCCGTAACCGTGGACACGGCTATTCAAATAGATTTACACTCTGCAGAGGTTGCACACTTGTGCCACAACATTTGATTTCATCCGTCGGGATAACCCCGAATCATCGTAACACAGTACGCGGATCATCAACCATAACCTTTCACTTACAAACCCTAGTATGAGCACCTCTCCCCATGAGCTTGGCCTCCCAGTGAAGACCAACTGTCAACCTGGGAACTGCACAGGGCTTGGCCGTACAATTCACCTCAATTCACATCTTTTCTCAACAACGGAGGCAGCCTCGGCATAACCCCTGTGATGTGTGTTCAGAGGGAACCCATACTAAGATGCATAAATTTCCAGTTAAGCCCTACCCATAATCAGGTATTGTGGGGGTACTCAAAAATTGGAAAGGTATCGCATCCAAACCAATATCAGTTTTATATCAAAAATCACTATCTTCTCTTGGTCATATTCATATTCAAAATTCATTCAATGGAATGATCCATCATTCCCAAGTTTCAAATTCAATTCAAGTCACATGTTCCCATCTAGAGTAGTCAAGTTTTAGTATTTAGCACTAGCACTAATCATGAGGGGTGCTATCTTGCTTGGCTAGCTTGAGACTAACTTTGCTACTCTAGTAACCTTCTTCATTTAGACCAAGTTAACTTATTAAATTAACTCTTTGAAAACAACAAGTAAAACTTGTAAGGTATAAACTTGGGATAGGCTTGTGAAAAGTAAGGTAAGAATCATGGTGCCTTGCCCCAAAGAGGGATTTGCACTTTGCAAGAGTATTAGCTTGCCTTGGTAGTTCTCAAGGTTCTCTTCTTCCTCCTCTTGGTAGAATCCTTCCTCTTCCTGGTATTCTCCGGTGCTAGCGTCTAAATTTGAATACGAGGTATAATCACTCAACAAGCTCAAGAGCTATACTAAGCACATCATTACTTCACACAAACTATGCTAAGCACACACATAACATAATTAGGTGCATTGGTTTTCTTTATTGAAGAAAAATAATTTCCTCTCATTACATATGTAATTAATAATTTCCATTTAGTTCTTGAGGAAAATAATTTCCTCTTATTGAAATCTTCTTAAGATTTAATTTCTCAACAATCATACATGAATTTTATGTTGACCTAGGTCAACCATTCATGATCATCATTTGAGAAAATGATTTAAATGAGGTAGAGATACCTCATACTATTTAATAACTCTACAAATGATTTAAATCTCCAAGAATTTCATCTAAGAGTGTTTGACCAGGGGTTCAAACATCACATGAATTCACTTGGGACAAGATTTAAATGAAGTAAAATACTTCATATGATTTTTGTAATAGTTTTGGACAATATCACTTAAGTAAACTAGCCCTATTGTCCATTAATTAATCTAGGGCATGATCTTGCAAAGTGACCACACCATTTTATTGCAGAAACAATTAGTGTGAGTTAAATGTGAGCTATTGGAGTTGGAATTAACTAAATATCTAATTTGGTTGATTTTTAATAATTATTTGAATATGAAAAAGTTCCTGCCTTCTTCTTTTTATCATTTTATTTCTACAACAGATCTTGAGGTGGAACCAGTGGCATGTTGTAGAACTTTTCACTAGCTTTCCAACAATATAAAATTTGTTGAATTTGGCCAAGCCAAATAGATTCTATTTAATTTTAAATTTGGGTCCAGTATTGAATTTAACAGTATTTGGAAATTCGACTTTGAATGAAATGGGCATGGCGGGAAACTAACTGGGCCGAATTGATTTAAATAGCGCAAGGCCAGCCCACCACGCGTCCACGCAAGCGGGCTGCCTGACAGGGGGCTCCACCCGTCAGCCTCTATTCAACGGCGAAGCGGTATGGGGCAGTGCGGTGCGTTGGATTAAAACGCGAATCAACGGCTCACGCTCGTCGTTGTCGACGACGAGAGAGGAGCTCACCGGCGGCTCAGGTAGGGGGTCGGAGCGCTCACCGTGGCTCCAGCTAGGGTTGGCAGTGTGCGTGATGACGTTGTTGATGACGGTGAGGCAGCCTGTAGCAGTGGCGAAGCTCGGGGCGGCCTGGATCGACGGCGATTTCACCAGGGCTTCCGCGGCTCCGATCGTCCGATTGAGGCAGCTCCGGCGTCGATTGAGGTGGCTAGTGAGGCGAGGAGAAGCAGGGGTGAGAGGAGATCATGGTGGTATGCTTGGTTTGGTCCGGGGGGTGCTCTATTTATAGGACGGAGGGGGTGCTGCGGGGCAGGGTGATGGTCGACGTGGGCGCGGCGTCTCCGGCGAGCTAGAGGGCTAGGCGATGACGCAGCGGCGATCATGATGGTACGGCGAATCTCCGAGCGTCCACGGCGCGTCAATTCGAGGCGTACGATGGTCGGGCGAGCGCGTGTACTGCCGCGGCCGTGGCGGGCGGTCTTGTCCTCGCCGGCGACCGTAGGCGCTAGGGGGTGACGGCAGCGTGTCCGGCAAGCTCCGCGTGGCGAGACAAGTACCAGGGCGCGCGGAGGTGGTCGGGGTACGGCGAGGTACGGCGGACGACGCGTGCCCGTGTCGCGCGCGTCCGTCCACGGGTGACGTCGCCATGCCGTTGGCGGCGTACCTGGAGCGTACTGGGCGCGCTCCGTCCGGGTCGTGTCGTCGTCCTCTTGTTCAACGGCGGGTATGGGCGATCTCAGGAGATCATCGGCGACGCGTTTGGCAAGGTGGCTCGAGCTAGAGTGGCAGGGAGAGAGGGGTGAGCGTCGATGGGGAACGTGGCCGGCATGGCCATGGCCACGCCATGTTTGGTCGTGTCCATGGTGTCTCCACACATGGGCTATGTAGGGTGGGGTCCAGGGGTCATGGCTAGGTCAAGTGGTGATCAAGAGGTGGCCTGGTTTGATCAAAATTTGCGAAGTGATGATCTTGCCAAAGTTTCAAAGTCTCCTCTTTGCTTGCTCATAACTTTTGATCCAAGATGAATTTGGTATGATGATCTTTACAGAAGTTGTTCACCTTGTTGTGTACTTGGATGGCATGCAAAGAATGGGATTTGTTTAGTTTAGAAAACTTGAATTGCAAAGGCTCAAAGTGGTGACCAGATTGTAATTGTCAAAAATGACCATTATTCTATGTGAGGATATTTTGATTTTTGGATTTGGTTTAAATGGTATTTCTTTAATTCCCAAAGTTGTAATAACTATTTAATAACATATTAAAAGTAATGGTGAAGGTCAAATGGGTCTAGGGTCAAAGTGTGCAAAAATGGCATATGCCATATGTTAGGATTTTTAGGGTTTAACTCTTATTAGATTTCTTTCTCTTTTTGGTTTATTTGTTTGGTGATCTTCTCTTGATCACTTTAGGGTTTTAGAGTTCATCACATAAACCATAAAACAATCATCATGGCATATCACTCAAAATGCACAAGTCCTATGCAGGGCACTATATGCAATTTAAAAGTTTTTGTTGGTTCTGAATTTTGGATCTCTGGAATTCTTCTTCTCTCTTTTATTGAAATTTGGGATGTTACATGGAAGTAGGAAAAAAACCATCCCAGATCATCCACCACAACTACCAGACTACCCTAGCCCTTTAAACCATCAGAAAAAGGCAGTAGACATATTTCTGCCAATATTTTTCCACATCAAAGGGTGCTGGCAATCCAAAGGGATCACCCAGCAAGCACTTGTCCCATCACAGCAAGCCAACAAGGTAGGAGATACCAAAATAGCAGATAAATGCTGCTAAGGCCAACTCAACTATCCAAAAAGCATCCAAACAGCTAGCCAAATACTTATATCATCACCTAGAAGGGTTCAAGATGGAGCTAGGGTCCCAACAGCAATTGGCATCCCTCTAGCTCAAGTATATAAATCATAAGATTCATCACTGCAAGCAGTTCATCTTATTTATCCATGAATTCATGATAAGCTATACAGATAAATGAAGTAAGTAAATAACATCAACATAAATACTTGCTAAAGATCCAGTAGATCACTGCAAGTATAAGCATATGCTTTATCAGGCATTAGCAACCACCAGTATATGGTGAGGTGCTACACAAGCACAGGAAGCACAAGTAACAAGCACAGATAAGGGTACAGTGAGCAATCATCAAGAAATTGATGATCATATGATCATCAGAGCTTGCTAGAGCTTGCTAGAACCAACAATAGCATCAGTAACTCCTAATAGTTACTGAATTAACACAGCCAAGACATAATTGAATACACAGTAAATTCATATACAACTTTATAATTGTATCCAGAAGCACATCAACCAAAAAGGGATGAATTTGTGCCACTGAACCATCCAACAAGTTATGGAGTAGATAGAACCTCACAGAAATGCACACAAGCACCACTGACATTTGCAATTGCAGTACTGCAAGCTGCAGTAAGTCAGAAATGCATATAAGGAGGGCACATGCATGTATTTGAGCCATAGTAACAATTATAACCAATCAAGCAAGTAATTGAGTAGACAGTAGCATGACCAGAAGCACAACAGGAGCAGCGTAGTAATAAAAGCAGGGCATGAACAACATAACAGCAACAACAGTGCAACAGTAGGCCAAGCACTAGAGCAAGCATAGCAGCAACAACAAGCATGACATAGGTGGCAGGAGCATAAGCACAATCCCAGGAACACAAGCTTGGCAGTAGGAGCAACAATACTGGGGAACTGGCAAGTCCAGAGCACCAAGGTAAGGGATGCCAAGGCATCTAGAGGTGGGAGACGAGGTAGCACGGGTAAGAGAGAGGGGAAGAAGACACCTACTTGGAGCAGGAGCACCACGGGCACCACCGTGGCGGCACGTCGGCATAGCCTGGCCACGGCAACGCCAAGCCGCGGCCAAGCCAGGCGTTCGCCGGGCAGTGGAGCTTCAGCGTAGCACCAGCGAAGTGCACGACAACCCCACGACGTCCCTGAACGCCGGCGTGCCACGAATCACCGCCAGCACCGAGCAAACCCTAGGCGCAGTAGGGTTAGGGGCGAGCGGAGGAGGCCATGAATCCCAGATCAACACGGACCACCAGGTGCACCATCGAGAGGTGAAGCAGATGCGACCAACCACGTCGCCGGAGACCGCCGGAGATGGCCGGAGTAATTCGGCGACGGCGCAGGCGATTACGGCATCACGGAGTGAGAGGGGGCTAGGGTTAGTCGCGAGAGAGAGAAGTGGGCGAGTGTGATGAACGGGCCGGACCAGGCCGAACTGGTCCAGCCTAACCCATTGGGTTCGCCCTGATAGGTGGGACCAGGGGCAAAATGGTCTTTTCACAATTTAATTTAAAGAGAAACTTTCACATAAATCCATAAATTGTAAATGTCTCTAAAAAATAGAGTAAATTATGAAACCACTTAAAATCTTATTCTCTATCATAAATAAATATTGAATAGAATATTTGAACCAAATGAATATTAATCATTATGAATCCAAAGAATAATGCATTAATAAAATCAATTAAAATAAACTTCATGTTTTTTACAATTATATAAGTCCATAAATTACTTTGGACTTAACTAAATCTTCGAAATATTCCAAGACACTATTTTCACTCTTAAGGAGTATTATTAATTGTTCCTATTCGCCACCTCCAACACTTAATAACTAAACATCGGGAAGGGGGGAAACAAACCATAAAAATCAAAACCATGCATTCTTGAATCTTTAACCATTGCCCTTATCGAACAATGATGCTATCTTTCAGAAACAGAGGACCAGGGTCAGTCCAAACAATCCAAATGCACTACCTTGCAGTCATCATGCAAGTTCATCGCTTGTTCATGTCAATTTGAGTATTTTTACCAAATTACTTACAAAGTACTATACTTGTCACTCTTGCATGTAAAGAAAAAAAAGTGCTACTTTCATAACTATGAATATGACTATGTGGTGGGCAATGGAACCATGGTATGAGTATGGTGGAGGTTCCATTGCAATGGGTTTGTATCCATCTAGGATTAACAACAAATGTCGTCCAGTGATTCTTGCGTCGTAAGACCCGTGTTAACCATAAGATCTGGAGTGGGACGGAGTAGTCAGTTGTATTTCTTCCTCTCGTACATCAACGGATGCGCTTACCGTAGCAGTTGTGTCTTGCGAGAGCAACTTGAGGGTGGGGATCCCATGCTAATTCCCCACGGTAAGGTGGTCTATGATGGGTTGCAGCAGACCGACGAAGGTATCGAGGTCATAGAACCCGATAGTAGTCGAGGTCGGATGATATCCAATGGATATGCTGGCCGACGAGGACCCAAGGTCGGAACTGAAACAAAGGGTGGGTGTGCGGGGTCGCGGAGGAATGCAATGTTTGACTAGGACTTTATACCGGGACTCACACCACGAAAGTGTGAACGGGAAAGCTGCCCGGTTGGCACCATGGTTAAGATCTCTTATGGGTAAAGCAACACACCTCTGCAGAGTATAATGAATCGTGACCTGTCACTCCCTATTCCGGGTTATGGAACTGCGAACACAGCCGGAAAGGAACTCCATGAAGTTCTAGACACCGGTGAAGGCTGACGGACATAGCTCTTCTGAATAAAAGCAACCTTTTGAAGAAATTCTTATAAAAAAACCTGCATTGGTATTTGACTTTCTGGTCTAATGCCGTAGCTAGTGCATTAAACACCTCTTTCCTATAATGGACTTGTTGAGTACGCTCGTACTCATACCTGTTATAACCCCATGCTTAGATTGTCTGAATCACCTGGAGGAGGCTACTAAAGGACAAGAAGGAGCATATGGGATCTCCTATGAAGAACCAGACCTCTCTGGAGGAGTAGAGGGGGTCGATTACCTAATCGTGTACGGAACCAGGGAGGTTCCGAAAGAAGAGAACGCTTGAGAACACCTAGTAATAGTAGTAGTCGAGTAGCACGAACTCTATAGTATTTAGCTGCTCGAGTAGAATGGTGCTAAGCCTTCTTAGACCTATATTCTATAAGTTTAGTAGGGTTCACCTAGAACCTAGGAGTTATCCTCTATGGACCCAGGAGGAGCTCCAATGTGATGTACATATATGGCTTGTAATATTATGAGAGTGAAATAAAGACCAGCTATGCTTCTATTGTACTACTCTGAGGGATGTAATATTTGCGGATTGGTACTTCGCACATGTTATGTGAACGACTTACATACTACAACATGCAGTGGTATGCAGGGTCACCACAGCCTCACCCATTACCTTTTCTCAAGTCAGTTGAAAAGGGGGCCACAACCTTAGTTTTATTTGCCTATGCCATGTATGCCATGCTTTACTTACTGTTGCCTTCGGGTGTTTACTTCTTGTTGCCTTCGGGTGTTTATATTTTGTATTGTACCTCACGGGACGTTTAGTGAAGCGTGTGGTTTGAAGCCTAGCCGCCGTTGCAAACCCTGAGTCCGCTTCGGAGTACGGCCGAACTTCAATACGGGTAGCTTAGTCGGGTGCCCCCCTAGACTTTCTTGTTGAACCGAGAACGGTCTTGTTGTGAGACATCGACCTGTCGTAAGTGGGTCGAACATGCGTATGGTTACATTTGGGCAACCCCCTGCAGGGTGTACATCTTATCGATAAGCCGTGTCCGCGGTTATGGACGAGTTGGAATTGTATAGCTCGATCATAGAACAACTTACACCTTTATGTTGATGTTAATCATTTGCTAATAACTGGCGTAGTAATATATAATTACTACAACGGTTATCTAATAAAACTTGTCAACCGTGTGAGTGCCCTTGTTAGTACTTCTTCCTTTGTGAAGGGGGAATATATCGGTTGTGTTATGTTTGCAGGGTATAGAACTGTTAGTTTTATGCGCTCTCTCACCTTCTCTGATTAGATGAATGTTGTAGAGTGTCTCTATAGGTTTTTAGTGCTTGCGCGCTGCCACTTAACCCCACCATATTGCCTATGACGTTCCTCTTGCGTCCTCTAAGTCCCATGCGTGCCTCAAGTACAAAGGACGATTGGTTGACGAATGCATATACGTCTTGAAGTCTTGTTAAGTACGAACCCGTACTTATTGCTACTTTGTGACATAACCGGGCAGGTATGAAGACATGTTCGATGAAGACGACGTTGGCAAGGTTACCCTTCCGCCTTGGCCTGGGCAGGGTTATGGACGCCACTGGTTATCTTCAGAACTCTTAGTCCAATTTGTATCTTGTCCATACTCGAATGTATTCGATCTTCTGTATGATTTGGATCTTCGTATTGTATATTTGTATCTTGACTCTATGGAATCGTTGTTGTAATATATGTTCTTGTGGGATCTGTTGTAATCTTGTTGTAATGTTACCTCTCGTGTTAATTCCTCTGGCATCACATGTGTGATTCGTCGTGCACGTCGTGTCGGAGAGCGTCTCAGGATCGATATCGTGCGGATTTCGGCGGGATCGCTGGAATCCATATTGTACCGGTTCCGGGGTGTCACAGAGAATCTCGACGGCTATGAACTCGTATCCCGGTCAGGTGCGACGACGAGTTGTCGCCCACATTTACGTGTTCGGATACTTCGTGCTCATGACGATGGATCCATCGTGGGTTCAAGTACAACACGGACTTGGCTCAGAGATCAATACGGCCAGGGATGGATTCCTTTCGGGCGGATGATGTGCACACCTACATGACAATAGAAAAGAGCTATTTTTTTCACTTACGGGTGGCATAGGTGGGTAATTTTCTTCAACTTTAGAGGTAGTTTTAAGTTGGATGAAAATCTCGCAAGAAACCTTATTTTCTTTATTATTAGGTATAGATTTCTACGCTATAATAATTTTTCAACAATAATATATGTGAAAAATCCCGCACACTTGTGTTGGTGACACTTTATAACGGTAGTTTCATTTGTGCATTTCCTCGTGTATCCTTCTTATGAGGAGGAAATGAACAATAAGGATGGGGACTGCGTATGGAATGATGGTTGAGAGGCATATTCGTGCCATTTCAGGGCTGACTACATGACCACACACAAAGGGTTCATGTATAACTATACCACCGAGAGCTAACCTTGCATATCGATGGACTAAATCACCATGGAGAGCTAGCCCTACATGCCGATAGGCCCGATGCGACGTGTTGATTTTGCCTCACAGTGGGCCTTGGATCCACTCACACAAGGCTAAAGGGGCTCCAACAACTAACAGATTCTGCCCATCGCGCATCGGACCGTCTTGTGGCTCTATATCCCATGACGCGACCAGCAGTAGGTATGTGCTCGGGAGACACGAGAGGGTTTCTAATGCGAACATGTGCCCTCAAGGAGTCGGTATCCGATAGTAGTGGGATTTGAGGACTATGTTGATAGCCTATTTCCTTCAACATTTTAGCAAAAAATATATATGCAAATTGTTTTTAATTGGTTAATGTTTATTTTATTTTTTACGGTTAAACACAGTTTCCTATGTGCATATTTACATTTATATTTCCAGTCGAAGGATATTGATTATAATATCTGTACTATCGAATCATGTATGCCATATTTCATTATTTTATACAAAATATTGCGAATAAATGCTCTTATGTAGAAATAATTTTTGATACCTATTAGTATGTGTTAGAAATACATTTTAGTACATAGGTAATCAAATGATCTTTACAAATTATGAGCACAAATGGATATAAAGGCCAAATATTCGAATATAGTTTTAGCAACAATTAAATGATTAATTTAAGAATGAAATTTGCAGTTGATCAGACTTCAAATTTAATTATGTTTACTACAACACAACGTAGTTTCAAAGCTCATAATCCCGCACACGACCCAAATTGAAGTCTACATGTTCTCTTCTTCTACACATTCCCTCTCCTTCCTTTATTTCCTAACCAAGTAACCTAGAAAAACACAGTCGTCGTACTCCTATTTCCGCCTGTTCTCTAGCGCCTAATTCTTATGAACTGTGGAAACAAGATGTACTTTCATCCACCATCCTTGTAAATAATCTCCTCATTTCATTTCTTCTCCATACATACACGCTAACCCTGTTGGTACCTCATGGAAAGATCTAGAAGGTGGTATCACTAGTGGAAAACGGGGCAATAGGCCCGGTCCATTTGGGCCTTTAGACCCGGTTCCCGAACCGGGACCAACTAGGCGGGACTAAAGGGGGTACCCTTTAGTCCCGGTTCAAAGATAAACCGGGCCTAAAGGCCTCGACACGTGGTGCGGCCAGGGAGCTCGCGGTGGAAGGCCTTTGGTCCCGGTTCGTGGTACGAACCGGGCCTAGGTTCCTCTGCCGCGGCAGAGAATTGCTATTTCTCTGCCGCGGCACAGGTTTAGGCTGTACCAGCGTTTCTCTGCCGCGGCAGAGAAACAGGGCGTTTCTCTGCCACGGCAGAGTTTCAGCAATGCATATATATCATTCAAGAAACCACAAAAAATCGTCATGAATATATATAGACATCGTCAACAGTACACGACATCGTCAACAGTACACGTAATGCATGCATATTTACAATACAACATGTCCTCGACGGATTTCGTTCCCCGTCACGATCCGCCGATAGTGCTCTCCACCCGGGGTAAGGACCTCGGTAATAAAGAATCCCGCGATTTCCTCTTGAATTGCTTTTATTTGATCCGCTGTTATGAGAGTGTCCCGCAGGCGTGTCATCTATATTTAAAAAAGGAGATCAATATATGAATGGAACTCAATACAATAGATGGTACTAATTAAGATTAATTGTGAAAATTTGTTATCGTACACGAGTGTGGTGTATTTGGGGGTCCCCACCCTTGGGACAGGACATGTCACGCATGAAGGTGCGGACGTAGTATCCACATAAGTTATTCCCTTGTTCCTGCCTCATACACTTTACGAAAAAATAGTTCGATCAAACTAATAATCAAGCATCGTATTGAAAGTAAATATCATATATAAAGTTTCACGGACATAACTATATATATAGTACTACTTACAGGGTAATCTCTAAATGTAAGCTCCGGTTTCCATTCACCCGGAACAGTATTGATGAACCGTTTCCAAGCCCTGCCCGGCAAAAAATAATGAGTAAATGAGTAATTGATTAGTTGATGATATCTTCGAATTAGAGCGAGATGAAGATGCCAATACGAAATTGATTGAAACTACCTCTGGAGGATGGCAGCCATGTCCGCCCATTCCGCATATTCTTTACGTTTCGAGTCCATGACGTTTACGACTCCAAGTTGAAGATCAATGATTAGGAGAATAAAGTGGAAACCGCACAAGCATAGCTCAATGATTACGAGAATAAAGTGGAAGGTGCACAAGCATAATGTATGTTATATATAACACTCACTTGAAGTTGTAGGGAAAGAATATATCCTCTTTGTCTGCTTGCTTCTCTAAAAACATTACGATGTTGTCCTCTCGTGTCCTTGGGGTACTCGTCGAACCGTAACTTCATGAACTCGTGTTTGGGTCTATGAACCCCAGCGGTAGGAGCTTGCCTCTTTTGTATTCCAGCTTCTTCATTCTGCATAATTAAATGTATAGCGTACACAAAGGATAATTGTTAGTGCAAATGAATGAGCTACAAACTTAATTACACAAATAAATCACTTACGAGTGCAGTAGCAACCGATAACGGCTTTGTCGAGGGCGTCTTGATTGAATAACTGAAACAGCTTCTTCTATCTCAAGGTTTATCTCGTCTTCCCCCGGAAGTAATGCTCATCTCTAAGATACACCGTGAGGTAGCTTTCACTTCTTCGACAAGGCTTTCGGTACCATTCATGCAACCTTCGCATCCGAGTCCCTAGACGCGCGAGCTCGCCGGGTTTGACGAGATCTTTTCCGTATCTATACGTGTTTACCACTTGAGCCGTTGGATAGTAATCTTCGTACTCAACCGATGCTCCCCGAGCTCTAGCCGCCCGTTCGATCATCGATGCCGTCTCTCGGATCATGATATGGCTCCACGATGAAGTGGGGTGCGGCCTCGAATGTCCCGCTCGTCCAAGCTGGGCGACTTTTTTTGCTTCTTTGCTCGCTCTAGAGGACTGTCCAAGAGAGCGGTCATAATCAGCTCTCAGCTCAGGTCTCTTCATTCTCGTCTCGGCAAAGTGCTTCACTGTCTGCGGTCGAATAAACACCTTCTTCGGCGCAAGAAACGCCTTTGCTCTTCGATCCGCTCATGTGGTAACAACTCGGAGTCCGTGCCCTCATTGGAGTTGATGATCTCTTCGGAGCTGTAGGAGGTGCCGCGGACAGCTTCCTCTTTTGCTTAAGTGGAGGCGGCGGAGTCTCCCGACGAGGAGGAGGAGGAGGCGGCGGAGTATTTTCACGCGGAGCGGATCGGGTCATGGATAGGGGAATCATCATCGCGCACGGGAGAATCATCACGCGGAGGAGACTCGGGTGGCGGAGGAGGCGGAGGTGGCATGCTTGTTGGCTTCTCACCTGGAAACACAATGTTCTCCTTCCGCCATTGCACGGTGGTTCTACGGGCTTCTCCCAGTTCTTTGATTTCCCCATCTTCACCGTGCAGGGTGCTCAAGCACCAACCCCTCATAAGCTCTCATCACTTCATCCACCATCACAACAGCAAAGTCGTCTTGGACTGAACGGCAATGGTAAGACCTTGTAGGTAAGAGGATGCCGACCGCCGCCTTGAAGGATAGGTTGAAAACTTTAACATGCAGCTCACAAGGACGGCTCTCAGTGAGATCATCCACGGGGGGGGAGCGAGGAGGCTCGACCACCTGGTCATCATCATCATCATCATTATCCACCTGCTGAGAGGAAGCCACGCTGCTTTTCCGGTGTGGTTGAGATTGCGAGCGGGGCGATGGCATTGAGCGAGTGCAGGATCTACAGCCTGCCCCCGAGCCATCCGAGATGTAAGTACTTGGGTTACCATGGTTAATTGGGCTTGCATGGTGCTCATACCCTCCTCTAAGTTAGCCAGGCGGTCTCGTTTCCCTTGCCTTCCTCCTCTCATGGCTTTTATCGTGAAATCTCTTCCTTTCCGCAGGAAAGCCATACTTCCACGGAACGGAGCCTCGCTGTGCCTCGTGTTCGTCCGCCGTGTTCTTTGTTCCCAAGGGCGCGTGTCGGCTCATCGTTCTCTCTTTCGGGCTGGAACAACCCCGCCTCCACGTCCCTATGTGCTTTTTCCAGGGCATCAATGGGAACCTTCGGATGATCTTTCTTATAGATGCACTTCCCTCGTTTCCGGATCCAACGTTCCCCCAATCCCGTAGAACCACTCCTTGCACCGTTCGATCCAACCGTGTGTCCCTAATCTGATCCCTTTATCGGGTCGGTTCCGCCTCAGCTGCCTGCCACTTAGGACGGTTAGCCCGAGATCCACCTGGACCCGAATTTGGTGATATAGCTTCAACGCAGCATTTGCCTTATTTATTTCCGACCTTCTCTTAAATTCTTCCGACTCCGTGCCTGTACTTCACGAATTCGTCCCGGTGATTTTTTACCTTCTCACTGTCCGGAGTCTTCTTTAACTTGATAAGGCGGCGCAATCTTTTCTTGTGGCTCTTGAATAGTTCGGCCATCTTCTTCTTGCCAAACTCGCGGAGGGCCTGCTCCATCTTGGCCTTCTCGGCGTCACCCCCTCTTCGGGTACTATGTTGAAATGTGACATGAGCTTGTTCATAATGCTGTTTTTGGCTACATCATCGATATAAAGACCTTGAGCTTCTTCCTCTGCAGACAGCACTAGTCCCTTCGGCTTGTGCCATTCTCGAACGGTGATCGGGACGTGGTCCCTAACAAGCACTCCGCATTGAGCTATAAATGACTTTGCACCTTTCTCTCGGAGCAATCGGTTTACCATCCTTCTCGATGTGGGTGATGTCGTGCCTAACACCGTCATCCAACTTTTTGGCCGGGCCTCGCTTCCTCGATTTTACGGAAGAAGTGCTCGATCCGGAGGGCTAAAAAAGAAATAGTTCATAGTCAGTACAATTTCATTAGTTAATGCATCTAGTCGATCAACAGCGGCTTAATTAATTTATATACCTCGGTGATAACTACAGTTCGGGAGCCATTATGATGATCTTGTTCCTCACCGGCGCCAGTAGGATCTTCTTCCTCAATATCCGCCGCTCCCTCACCGGAGTCATTCAAATAAGTTGCGGTGACATCGTCACCGCCATCATCTGGAATAACGTCGTCGTCGCGATCATCCAGAGTACCGTTTGCTATGAGTTCCTCCATGAAATTTTCTTGAATTTCATTTCTCTCCATGCTTTCTACAACGACCTGCAAGCTATACATAGGAACCATCATATGATCAAATTAAGGATAATGCAGAAAACTGAAAATGGAGTTACATATGTGTAGTTCTTAACTAAGGATCGATAATATAGTGCTGAAAGCGTATATCTGCAGTTACATGCATACATAGATCGGGTTCATGTTTATTTAACCCTAATACATATCAATCACTACTACAACCACTCAACCGCGCAGACCGGGTCCTAGAGGGCGCCGACCGGGTCCCGAGCCGCGCTGGGTGTGCCCCCAAAGCCACGGAACAACAACGGGAGCATAGCTAACATGAGATCCCCGCATAACGCTCCATCCGGTCCTATACATGTTGTCTAACGCGTACATGTAACGGCGACCGTGCTGGTCCTCCGCTTCAATGCGCTGAGCTACCTCCTCCGGCGGGGCCGGCTCCTCTCGAAACGACCGTGGCCCATAAGACCTCCACCAAAGAATATCCGGGTCGACAACGGGACCCGGATTCCGCACCAAGGTGCGCGACCCGGAAGCTAAGACCTCCCGGTGCCACCCCGGCGGAGCCCGGTCCCGGACCTCCCCCATCTCGCTCCATCTCCTCGGTGAGAGTCGGACCACGGCCCGCCGGCTGTCGCCGTCGCGGCATCGTAGCTACGAAAACAAATCATATATGTATACTAATATAAATAAAAAACATGATATTGTGCTAAATAAAAAACTTCACTACTTTTGTACTAACGCCGCGTTCCACGACCCCGGATCGATCGATCCGGATCGGGGTCGGGAACGACAGCGGGAGCGGTAGAGGGAATTTAACGACCGTATTTTGGGGGCGCCGGCACTACCGGCATCGCCACGGACTCGGCGCTCCTCCTCTCGCTCTTCTCTCTATTTCTCGACCCTAACTCTATGTCACGGCGGCGCCACCACGGACTCGGCACCGCCAGGGGCGCCGGCAGGGGCACCGCCACGGACTCGGCACCGGCAGGGGCGCCGGCAGGGGCACCGCCACGGACTCGGCACCGGCAGGGGCGCCGACACTACCGGCGCGCGCGGAAGAGGTTGTCCGCGCGGGGGGTGGCGTCGACACAAATTGTAACTTTTTTTTTCTAACTATACTAATTTAAATCTAACTAAATATTTCTAACTTTTCTAACTAAACTAACTAATCTAACAATCTAACAAAACTAACAAAACTAACTAATCTAATAAATCTAACAATCTAACAAAAAATACAAAAAAAAGAAGAACTTGGCCGGCCGCCGGTCGGCCGGCCGGAGGAGGGAGAGGGAGAGGGGAGCACCATACCTGCGCGCGCGGTGGCGTCGACGGCGGCGGAGGTCGACGGTGAGGAGGAGGCGGAGGCGAGCGGTGGTGGCGGCCGGCGGTCGAGGAGGCGGCGCCGCGGCGGGACGGGCGCGCGGCAGAGGAGGAGGCGCGGGCGCGGCGCAGGAGGAGGCGCGCGACAAGGTGGAGGCGGAGGCGAGCGGTGGCGGCGGCCGGCGGTCGAGGAGGCGGCGCCGCGGCGGGACGGGCGCGCGGCGAGAGGAGGAGGCGCGCGGCGGCGGCGCGCGAGGCGGTGGGCGGCGCGCGAGGCGGTGGGCGGCGCGGTGGGCGGCGCGGTGGGCGACGGCGGTGGCGCGGCAAACGGGCAGCCTGGCGGCGCTCTGTTTCTCCTCCTCGCGCGATTGATTTGCGCGAGGAAGGAGACGAGCAGTTATACCCCCCCCCCTTTGGACCCGGTGCGTGTTACGAACCGGGTCCAAAGGCCCCCCTTTGGACCCGGTTTGTAATACAAACCGGGACTAAAGGCCATTTTTGCTGCGTTTTCGCTCGCGCGCGCAAAAGGCCTTTAGTCCCGGTTTGTAATACAAACCGGGTCCAAAGGCCAAATTTTTAAAAAAATTTCATTCCCGCCTTATTTCAAATGAAAAAAAGCCACCGCACCGCCACACGTGTCCACCGCCGTGTAGTGGCCATCGCCGCCACCGCCACCGCCCGGCCACCACCGTCACCGCCATGTACGGGCCACCGCCGTGTACTGCCCACCACCGCCACCGCCATGTACTGGCCACCACCGCCACCGCCACACGTGTCCCTTCCCCGTGCCACGTGTCGCCGCCGCTTCCACGTGCCTCGCCCCCACCGCCACCGCCACACGTGTCCCTTCCCCGTGCCACGTGTCGCCGCCGCTTCCACGTGCCTCGCCCCGCCGTCACCGCCATGTACGGGCCACCGCCGTGTACTGCCCACCACCGCCACCGCCGTGTACAGGCCACCGTCGGCACCGCCGTGTACTGCCCACCACCGCCACCGCCCCCGCCCGGCCCCCACCGTCACCGCCATGTACGGGCCACCGCCGTGTACGCTGCACCACCGTCACCGCCATGTACGGGCCACCGCCGTGTACTGCCCACCACCGCCACCGCCATGTACGGGCCACCGCCGTGTACTGCCCACCACCGCCACCGCCATGTACGGGCCACCGCCGTGTACTGCCCACCACCGCCACCGCCGTGTACTGGCCACCGTCGGCACCGCCGTGTACTGCCCACCACCGCCACCGCCACCGCCTGGCCACCACCGTCACCGCCATGTACGGGCCACCGCCGTGTCCGCCCACCACCGCCACCGCCACACGTGTCCCTTCCCCGTGCCACGTGTCGCCGCCGCTTCCACGTGCCTCGCCCCGCCGCCACCGCCGTGCGACGTGCAGATCCCGCTTCCACGTGCCACGCCCGCCGCTTCCCCGCGCCACCTGTCGCCGCCGCTTCCACGTGCCACGCCCCGCCGCTTCCCCGCGCCACCTGTCGCCAAACTTGCCGCATCGCTGTGCTATAAGCGCCGCGTGCGCGCGCGGAACCACACGTCGCCGTCGCCTCCGTTCATTCGTCGCCGGGATGCCGCCGCGCCGTCGCGGCTCGTCCGGCTTCCGTGGCGTCCGAGCGCGGCCGAACGGTAGGTTCTACGCCGAGATGCGTGCCGGTGGCTTCCGGCTCACCCTCGGCACGTACAACACCCCGGAGCTGGCGGCGCGCGCTACGACGCGGTCGCATGGCGATTTCGGCGGCCACGGTGCGACATGAACTTCCCCGACGTCGAATCGCTAGAGGAGGCGGAGTTCCTCGCGCCGACGCCGTGCCTCGTCGACGACGAGGACCGCCGCCGCCACCGCCAGGTGCAGCGCCGGATCGCAATCGCCGAGCACGACGAGGAGTTGATGCGCCAGTGGAGGGCGCAGTTCCCCAACGACGTCGACAACACCGCCGCGTTCTTCGCTGACCTCCGGGCACAACGCAGGTCCACCCGGCGCCATCGTCGGGCCGTCGCCGTGTTCGAGCTCGATAACCCGAATACAACTTGGGCCGACAACGACCCTCGGTGGGACGACATTTGGACCGAGACAACCTCCGACGACGAGTAGATCGACTAGACTAGTTGTTTATCTATTTTATTGTATTTTCAATAAAGTCGTTGTGGCAGACGCTGATTGTCGTTGCCTAATCGACGGTACCCCGGAGGAGGGATCCTCACGAGGGGGAGAAGAAGTAGGGGCCATAGGGCGGAGTGCACACGGGACGGTGGTACGCGAGTTACCCAGCTTCGGAACACCTGCACGATGACAGGGGCCTACTCGCTGCTTGTCCGGAATTATCCGGGCGCTTTCGCGTTGTTACAATGAGTTGTGGTTGTGCCTCTAGGGCTCCCGGGATCCGGCTTATAAAGGCGCACGGATCTAGGGTTTACATGGAGAGTCCTAGCCGGATTACAGATAGCCTAACTACGGTACAATATCTTGCCGTGCACGTCACGGATCCGCCTTCCATACTCGTCGTCCTGGATCCGGGTTCCTCATGGGCCTCCATGGATCCGGGTAACTCCTATGTCGGTACGGATCCGGCCTGCTGGTCCTGGGCTGGACTTCTTCCTACATGATCAACAGCAACTGGGCCGCCCGATGGGCCACATGCCTCATCACCATCTGTGGGCCACCCGGGCTTGCCGGATCTAGGCACTGTCGATGGTACACCTATGAAGTATACCCACAACAGTAGCCCCCAGAGTTCTCCGAGTTTCACCTGCAGTTTCCGCCTTGCTGGTTCATTACAATCTCCGGCAAACGTTGGTAACGCGGAGAAACTTGAAGAGCTCCAACTTTGCATTTTTCTTCTTTTTTCCAACTTATAGCCGGAAAATGCTCCCACCCCGCGGGACTTCATCCATCGACGTTCAAAAGAACATCTCCGGGTTACTCCTTGCTCAAATGAGAGACAACTTATCTTCACAAAATTACCCGGAATCTTAAGAGACTCAAACGGCTTCGGAAATCCTTCATCTTCAGATCACACGCAACAACGGAAGTTCAGTATTTCCCGCGCACAACTTCCTCATTTCCCGCGCTAAATTTTCGCAGATGCAAATCTTCAGCCGGAATTTTCGGGAGTGCATGGTTAAATTACCTCCACGTCGTTTTACCGCACTTGACCTAAACACGTGTCATCCATCCAACGGCGCGACCGTTCAGTTTCCACCGTTGGATCCGGATCCCGAATCTCCGAGCGCGGCCTATAAATACCCCGCGACCCGGTAAAAATTCATTCTTTCACCCCCTCTCACCACATCGTCTTCCTCCTCGCGCCTGCGCCGCCCGCCAGATCTCGACTCCGGCGATCTTCGTCACGGTGAACTTCGCGCGCCGCCGAACCAAGGCTCCCTTCGCACCAAGATTCTCACGTTTGAACGAGAAACTCGCTCCGCCGTCGATTCGTGGTCACGCGGGTCGATTTCCTTCAAGTTCGGCGACCTCATCTCCGCCGGAGCTCCGTCGAGCCACCGCGCCATTAGCGGTAAGTTCATCGGCTTTGTAGAAGACAACCTAGTTTAGAAGATAGGCTTAGTGATCCGGGTACTCAAACACTTTGTATGGGTGCAGCCGGAAGCATGCCACTCGAATCGTCACTTTGCATCGGTAGCTCTTCGAGTAGCCCGGATCCCAATCAGATAGAACCCATATGCCCGGATCCCATATCATTCCCGCCACCGTATGTTTCCGACATCGGACTAGCTCAACCTTTTTCCGCATCTTCCAAGCACCGCTCCAAGCCGTATTCCTACCCTCCAAGAGCTCCAAGAAGAACTCGAGGGACAAGCTCGGATGGCAGCAAAGGTGCAGGAGGCGGAAAACAAGAAGGCGTCCAAGGCCCGGATCCGCGAAGGAGAACGGGGTCAATGGTGGCCTTGCGAAACCACCGATGTGGAGCTTAGAGAGCTCCAGAACGAAGGAATGATCTCCTCGCATTGGAGCTTCACACGTGATTCCGTCGTCCCCAAGCCATAAGCCGGAGAAGTTGTTATGACTAAGGCTTGGGTGGAACGCGGACTTTCACTTCCTTGTTCGGAATTTTTCCTCTCCATCCTCAGCACCTACGGGCTCCAGCCCCACAACATTTGCCCGAATTCATACCTTCTCTTGTCCAACTTCTTGACTCTCTGCGAAGGACATCTTGGGATCCGGCCAGACGTCAAGTTGTGGCAATTCTTTTTCCGGGTGAAGAAGGAAACCAAGGAGAAAGCTATGGTGAACTGCGGAAGCATGACATTTATGCACCGCCCTAGCCGCATGTACCCTCCCCATGACTCACACGAATCCGTCCGGTACTGGAACGCCGGATGGTTTTATGAGAAGAATGCCTCAGTTCCGAAGGTCCATGAAGGCCTGCCCCGCTTGTCAACGAACCTCCGGAAGAGCTTGCAAGCTGGAGCTTTGTCCCTTCGCTCGCCCGGACCCCAACTCGGGAGAAGGCTGCGCGGAGAATCTCCCCGGCTAGTCCACGACGGACTAACCGGAGCCCAGCTCACACTCGGCTGGTTTTCTCGGAGAATCCAGCCTCTACGCTACAACGCGCGCCCGATGTGCGCTTATACCGGGCGGATGATCTTCTCCGGGTTACCCGCCACGACCTTCCGGCTGACTCTCTGAAGAGAAGGACCAAGACACTGGTGAAGATTCCGAGGGGCCAACAGGTCCCGGAACTGACCAAAGACATCTATACAAACGACCAGTGTCCTCCGGTAAGCTTTGTTCTTTCCGATGCTTCAAACTTCACAACTTTTTGGATGTTTAACTTAACTTTTATGCATCTTCCTTCCAGCTCAACACTTTGGCGGAGGAGGACTTTCGCACCATTCTCCGCGTCCCCGTCACCGAAGACACGGCGGAGGAAGTTCCGGATGACGACGAGGAGGAAGAGGAACAGGCACCTCGCAAGGCGGCCCCTCGACCTACAAAGCGTCCCCGCGCCAAGGCTTCCGGCTCCGAAGCCGGAGCTAGCGGCGAGGCCTCCGCCAAGAAACCGAAGACGGTAAAACCACCTCCGCTAGACTCAAGGAAAGCGGAGCGTGCACGTATAAGGATGCTCTCGACGGCCGGCCAAGGCACGCGCCCCATCATCCCTGGCGCCCCGTAAGTTTCCGAGCATGATGCGATTTTAACTTAGCAAAATTACTTCTTGTCTAAACCCTTTCACTTGTACGCAGGAATCCGAAAATCGCTGCCACGCGGACCACCAGCCAAGAACCCATCACAAAATACATGAAGAAATCTCCGGCTGTTGGTCCCTCTACTCCAGTTCCACCAAGCGTCTCCCACCCAACTCCCCAACCGTCGCCCCCTCAGGCGGATCCATCTCCCCCACCTGCCGCAAATACTCCACCGGAAATAATTCCGGTTAGCAGCGAACATGCGGACGAAGAAGACTCTAAGGCCAAAGGCCCAGCCCAAGAAGGGGCGGAAAAACAAGTCCAGGGAGAGGTTGAAATAACTTCTTCCGAGAAAGCTGGAGAAGGTGCTGGCGACATGGTCGTTTTTCCGAAGAACTTTGGAGATCCGGACGACATCACTTCCACCCCAAAAGCCTATGCCACTAAGTTTTTCAATAAGTCTGACCGAGGCGGAAAAGTGGGAGCTTCAACAAGACCTGCTTAACGCCATGCTTAACAACGCCCGGGGAAGCCTCGATTCCGTGACGTCGGAAATCCAAGACTTCAAGAAAATGTTGGCCAGTTCTGCGACCAACTCATCCGCAAGCAAAAGGTACTCCCAGAGAGCCCCCAAGCATGTAAGCGGAAACTGAAAAAGTAGTTAACGCTTAGATGCTTAGAGAAAGATTACTTCCGGGAAAGTTTTTTAGAATGAACCAGTAGCCCCCAAGCATTATGGCGGAAAGGTTCCGGCAATGATGCTTTAAAAGAAACCACTGCTACAGGCGGAATTTTTACTCCTGCACTGTTTAAATTTTTCAGGAACAGCAGGCGCTGCACTACGAGCTGCACAAGAACATTGCCCTGCAGCGCCGTGTTACTCTGAGTCAGGCGGAAAATATCCGGACCCTGAAGGATGAGAATGCAGATTTGGCTAAACAACTGGCGGACGCCCAAGGTTAGTTTCCGCCTTCTTCGTCATTAACCAATTTCCGACTTTGAACTTATTGTTAACTTATATTATTATAGGCGCATCCTCTTCCCTTGCTACAGCCTCAACCGAACTTGAGAACCTGCGCTCCTCGTACCAAGAATTGGAGACGAAGCTAAAGGAGGCGGAACTTAAGAGGGAGCAAGCCGAAAAGCAGCTGGCGGAGAAAAACTCCGAGCATATCAGGGAAAAGGGCGAGCTGGTACTAAAAAAGAATGCTGATAGCGAGACCATCAAGAGGCAGCAAAAAGAGATTGACGGACTCCGGAAATTTATGAGGACGGCAGAGCAGCACTGGGACTTGCTCAATGAGAACATCTTGGGTACCAATACTGGAACCCTGCCCAGATATTTGTTCCGACGTTTTACTTTATGCTCAAAACTGTATGCTTATATCCTCACTGTTTTATGCAGAGCCGCTTGGGTATTCTGAAGAGCGCCGGAATTTGTACCCACGTGACGACCTTCTTCAACTTGCAGGCGATGACTGCAAAGATCTCATCTCCGCCTCCCGCAAGATATGTTACAACTTATCCATCAAGAGGAGCCGTACTTGCGACGTCCGGAAACTTATCGTGAAGATGGATGTCCCGCCGGAACTGGTGACGGATCCGCAAGCATCCTCAGCCCGAGGCGCAGCTGCAATGGCCTTAACCATGTGCCTGGCACATACTCCGGATCTTGATCTTGAGGAAGTGACCACGGGCGTTCCTCCGGATGCGGATGTCAACGCGCTACTGGATGCAGTGAGCGGCTATGACACCCGTATCGCGCGCAGGATCCGGCATGAGGAATTCTACGACAAGGTCGTTCTTCCTGCGGACGAGCCCTTAGAAGCGGAACTTCAGAAGGAGCTTGCTGCCAAGGCGCGACCTGCGGAATCCGGAACCCAATTTACCTGGACCAGCTCCAAGGAAACTCCCCAAGAGGAACCCAAGACCAGCGCTGCTGCTTCTGAAAAAGAAAGTGAAGAAGATGTGTCTTCTCCGGCCGAAGGCGCCAAGGAACAAGATCCAGAGGGCAAGACTTCTCCGGCTAAGGGGGAGTGAGAACTTTTATTCCTGCGAGAAAAACAATGCATCATTTTGGCCCCAGCGAGGGTTTGTAATAAGACTTTAAATTCTTAAGTAGCTAGGAACGAAACGATTATGCATGGGGCGGAAACACTTATCCTGCTAGCCGTTTAATATTATGTGCATGTTTCGTTTTATGTCGGAAAGCAAGTGCTGATCTCGTTATTTTCCGGCTTGCCCGCTTGACCTTCCACGAGCCGGAAAACCTTAGCCGGAGATGCTCGCCAGCCGGCGACGAAGCCCAATGGCAATCCGTCCATAACCGCGGAAACAAGCCCCCGAGCATAGGTGCCGGAAATCGCTACTAGGAATCCACGAGTTCGCAACGGATAACAACTTAATCAGAAAACTTAAGCTTACGTCCTAAAGGACGATTTTAGAAATCACAACTTTTATACACGCCTAGGCGGAAAACATCCAGCTCTGCGGTTTTAGTCGGAAAAAACATACAAGATCTAAAATGAACAAGTAAAGGAGGTAAAAGACTCAAAGAGTGAACCATAAGCTTTATTTCATTGATCATGTATAACTATTAAGAGTTTGTAACTCGGAAAAATATGCTAAGTGTAGAAAGGACGTAGCTGTGCTATATTCCAAGGGCGATCTGTTTCATCGTAGATGTCATCCGGATCCTCACGCTTGCGTTTCCGGCGCCAGTTAGCAGGTCTATCCCTTAGCTCGCGGAAATCGACAAGGTAGTACGATCCATTATGAAGCACTTTGCTAACGACAAAGGGTCCTTCCCATGGAGATTGCAGCTTATGGTCTTTCACCTGTCGAAGGCGGAGGACCAGGTCTCCGGCCATGAAGGAGCGTTTCCGAACTCGACGACTGTGATAGCGTCGGAGTTTCTGCTGGTAGATGGCGGAGCGCTGGTCAGCTAGGTTCCGAGCTTCTTCGATCAGGTCCACGAGATAGCTGTCCGGCCTCGTCGATCGTTTCTTCATTATAGGCGGAAACTCGCGGTGAATCGTGGATGATGTCGGAGGGAATCACGGCTTCGGATCCGTATACCAGGAAGAAAGGGGTAAACCCCGTTGACCCGTTAGGGGTAGTTCGCAAACTCCACAAGACAGCGTCTAGTTCGTCGGCCCAAGCTCCAGCTGCTCGTCGCAGCGGTTCTTCAAGGCGTGGCTTGATTCCTGATAATATTAGACCGTTAGCTCTTTCAACTTGACCATTGGATTGTGGGTGAGCCACGGATGCAAGGTCCAATCGAATCCCCATTGTCTCACAATAATCCTTCAATTCTCCCCGAGCGAAGTTTGTGCCATTATCTCGTGATTATGCCGTGTGGGATGCCGAATCTCATTACGAGGCTGATGACAAATTTTAGTGCCGTAGCACCGTCGGCTTTTCTCACTGGCTTGGCCTCGATCCACTTGCTGAACTTGTCAACAGCGACCAGGAGGTATTCACAACCACCAGGAGATGATCGTTTTAACTTACCAACCATATCGAGCCCCCAGACCGCAAATGGCCAGGTGATAGGTATGGTCTTCAGCTCTTGGGCTGGAGCGTTTGGTTGAGTAGCGTAGTACTGACAACCTCGGCAGGTTTTGACTATCTTATCAGCATCTTCTTTAGCCGTGAGCCAATAAAAGCCTAGCCGAAAAGCTTTTGCAACGAGTGACCTGGGAGCGGCATGGTGCCCGCAGTCCCCTGCGTGGATCTCTCTGAGGATTTCAATGCCATCTTGATTGGAGACGCATTTGAGAAACACCGCTGTTGCGCTTCATTTGTAGAGCTGTCCATCGACAATTGTGTAGGATCGTGCTCGTCTGATGATCTGGCGTGCGAGGACCTCGTCCTCCGGCAACTTCTGATCGATGAGGTAGTCCGAGAAAGGCCGTGTCCAAGCCGGAATGGTAGCCAATATCTCTTTGGCCGGAGACACCGCCACCTCTGGATTTTCCGGGTTAGCGCCCTTCACCGAGGGTATCCGGAGATGCTCTAGGAAAATTCCAGGCGGAATTGGTTTTCTCGCCGGATCCGAGCTTGGATAGCATATCCGCCGCTGTGTTGTCGTCTCTTCTCGACGTACTTGACTTCGTATCCGAGGAAGCTCTTGGCGATCTCGTCAACTTCGTCTCTCGTAGGCCGCCATGACGGAGTTTCTGGCGTTCCAAGTTCCGGCTACTTGCTGTGCCACCAGGTCGGAATCTCCGCAGCAAATGATGTGCTTGATCCCTATTTCCTTAGCGATGCGCAGTCCGTGTAGTAGAGCCTCGTATTCCGCCATGTTATTTGTAGCTTCGAAGTGGATCTGCAGAACATACTGCAGTTCTTCTCCGGTAGGGGACTTCAGGGTGACTCCGGCTCCCGAGCCTTGATGCCGCTTGGATCCGTCGAAGTGCATGACCCATGTTTTCGGTTCCGGCTCCGGACATTCATCCGGAGCTTCGAGTCCAATCCGCAACGAAATCTGCCAAAACTTGGGATTTGACCGCGAGTCCTTGGCTTGTAGGCGATGTCGAAGGCGGATAATTCAATGCCCCATTTAGCTGTCCGTCTCGTTGCGTCGGCGTTGTTGAGAATTGTTGACGGCGGAGCTTTGCTCACAACTCGTTATCGGGTGTTCTTGGAAGTAGTGTCTCAGCTTCCGGCTGCCTAGGAAAACTCCATAAGCTAGCTTCGAAAGTGAGGGTATCTTTGCTTTGACTCCGTCAGCACCTCGCTTATGTAGTAGACAGTGTCTTTGGACGTCATATTCATGACCTTCCTCCTTTCGCTCCACCACGATGACGAGGCTGATGACTTTGTTGGTAGCCGCCAGATAAAGGAGCATTGGCTCTGACTCTGCTGGGGCTGCCAGGATAGGTGGGGAGGTAAGTATTTCCATCAACCCTCGAAGAGCTGCGTCGACTGCGTCGTCCCGGACAAATTTGTCACGTTTTCTTCAGCAACTTGTACAGAGGTAGCGCCTTCTCGCCAAGACGGCTAACAAACCTACTGATTGCTGCGACACAACCAATTAGTCGTTGCACATCTTTGAGACAAGTTGGCCGTTTGATACACAGGATTGCCTTGATTTTTTCCGGGTTAACCTCAATGCCTCTGTGAGAGACTATGAAGCCAAGGAGTTTTCCGGCTGGCACGCCAAAGACGCACTTCAGCGGATTCAACATCATCTTGTACCGACGGAGATTCTCAAAGGTTTACGTGAGGTCGCTGATCAAGTCGGATCCTTTCCGGGTCATGACCGCGATGTCGTCGACGTAGGCGTGCACGTTCCGGCCGATTTGGTCCTTCGAGCATCGCTGCATCGTACGTTGGTAGGTGGCACCTGCGTTTTTCAAACCAAAAGGCATAGTAACATAGCAGTAAGTGCCAAATGGGGTAATGAATGAAGTCGCCTTTTGGTCGGATTCCTTCATCCGGATCTGATGATACCCGGAATACGCATCAAGAAAACACAGAAGTTCCGCCCCCGCCGTCGAATCAATGATTTGGTCAATGCGCGGCAGGGGAAACGGATCCTTCGGGCAATGTTTGTTCAAGCCAGAGTAATCGATGCACATTCTTAGTATTTCAGTGTTCTTTTTGGGTACAAGGACAGGATTTGCGACCCAATCGGTGTGGATAACTTCTATTACAAAACCTGCTTCTAGTAACTTTGCTAATTCCATTCCTATGGCGCTGCGCTTCTTATCTCCAAAGCGTCGCATAGCTTGCTTCACCGGTTTAGCCCCCGGATTTATGTTGAGGTAGTGCTCGGCGAGTTCCCTAGGTACTCCGGACATGTCGAAGGTTGCCATGCGAAGATATCCATGTTAGCGCGGAGGAACTCGACGAGCGCGCTTTCCTATTTGGGGTCCATGTTGGCTCCGATCGAGACTTGCTTGCTAGGGTCATCTTCCTTGAAGCTGACTTTCTTGGTCTCAATCGCGGCCCCGGAGGAGTTTTTCTGTTCGGAGATCCGCTTCTTGGTGGTTTGCATCTCGGTCGGATCCATCGCGGCCTCGTAGCCTTTCAGCTCTTCTCCGGATATGACGGACTCGCGAAGGCGGCTTCGCCCAACTCGCACTCATGAGCCTTCTTGTAGTCTCCGAGTTATGGTGATCATACCATTAGGACCCGGCATCTTGAGCTTGTTGTAGATATAGCACGCTCTTGCGTGGAACTTGTGGTAGGTGGGCCTCGCCGAAGATGACATGGTAGGAGCTCTTGAAGGGCACAACTTCGAACGTGATCTTCTCTTCGCGGAAATTATGAACATCGCCGAAAGCCACGGGAAGTGTGATGCTGCCGAGGGAGTTCGCCTTCTTACCCGGAACCACGCCGTGAAACTCGGTGGTGCTGTGTTTGAGCTGTTCCTTGGTGAGGTTCATCCGCTCCGAGTCTCCGGTACATGATGTTCAAGCTGGCTCCGCCATCCATGAGGCACTTGGAGAAGTCATACCCGTCTATGCGAGGACTCACAACCAAGGCGTAGTATTCTTTTGGCACAATGGCGGGATGATCCTCCCTGTCAAATGTGCACGGAACTTCCGACCACCTGACATACTGCGGCACAGCCGGAACTGTGGCGTTCAGGATCCGGGTAGCTGATTTTGTAGCGCGGATCTGTTGGGGTTCCGAGGAAGGTGTGGTAAGCCCCCACGCTCTTTTTCTCGAAGGGGTTGGATTTACCCGCGGATCCGGCTTTGGGATCCGGCGAGTTATCATCCTCGTCCATCGCCTCGGAACCTGTCCTCCTCCTTGTCCTTGTTTTTGCCCTTTCCTCCTTTGCCGCGTGGGCGGTGTTTCCGGGCTCGCTTGTATCCCGCCTCCGGGTCGTTCTTTAGGTCGTTGACCCACTTGCGGCTTGCGGTTGGTGTGAGTGGACTTCCCCGTAGCCGGATCCAAGTGGGCCGGGCAGGGCATGTCTCCGTACTCCTCGTAGGTTTGCGGGGCGCGGGATCCGCCAGCTGTGACTTCGGTGCCATGCTGCTGACCCCTGCCGGCTCCGCCTCCACGGCCGCGTCCTCTTCCGCCTCCCGGACCTCCGCGTTGGAACGCCATGGCGACCATGTCGGATCCGCCACTCTTCCGGTCGTCGGGGTTTTTGCGTTTGTGGCCGCCGTTGTTACCGTTATCACGGTTCTTCTTTTGTTGGTGCAGGGGGATTGCTGTAGCTGCGATGTCACCGCCTGCGTCGTCATCGGCGGCAGTGTGATCACTGGCAATGGAGATCATCTCATCCAAAGTCAGTTTGTTGGCGTTGGCCAAACATGTAAGCTTGTGCCTCAGCAGTCCTCCTCTCTGCAATCCACCGATGAAGGCGTACATGGCAGTGGTGTGATCGACGTTTTCGCACTCGTTCCTGCATGCCAACCATCGTGTGAGGAAGTTTCTTGAGGTTTCTCCCTTCTTCTGGATACAAGCTTGTAAGTCGCTTGCTGTGGCAGGTCTTTTGTAGGTGCCCCTGAAGTGTTTCTCGAAAGCGGTCTTCAGGTCGAACCAGCAAAAGATAGAGTTTTTCTCGAGGTCGCTGAGCCAGATCCGGGCTGGCCCTACAAGGTACAACTGGAGCATGCGGCAGGCGATGTTAGGGGTTCCTCCGGCGAAGGTTACTGCATTGTAGTAATCCTCAATCCAGTATCCGGCCTTTCGGTGCCATCATAATGCTTCAGGTTTCCGGGTAGCTTGAGGGAGCTCCTTGGCTTTGGTTCCTCTCGAATCATCCTGCCAAAGCATTTTGGTCCGATGTAGTCGGTTCTGTATTCGTTGAGGCGTTCCCGCGCGTCGCGCGAGCCGTGACGGGGGGACTGTGAGCGAGAGCGAGATCTCCGGCCACCACCTCCGCCTCCACCTCCGCCGCCACCGCTAGGTGGTGGTGAGGGAGACCTGCGAGGGGGCCGATCCGACCTTCTGCTTCCGCCTGCAGACTCTCCCCGGCCCTCCCGGTGCTGGCTCCGGCTCCTGTGGCTGCCTTCGCCATGACGCTGGCTGCCCTGGTCGTTCCGGCTCCGGCGGGGTTCCGGGTCGCGCTCCTCATTCCGGCTCCTCCTAGGCTCGGGCTCACGATCATTGTTCTGATTCCGGCGAGGCTCCGGCGTGCGCTCCCTGTTCCGGTTTCCGGAAGGCATCACGATGTCGCGGATAATAATTCCACCATGCCCTTGAGGCCTGGTGTTTCCGGCTGGACTGCGACGACGAGGGGGACGCGGGTAACCATTAGGCGGAGGAGAGGCGTTGCGGTACTTGTCTCGTCCGGAGTACATTGCATCCTTTCCCTTTCTCGGATCTGACGGTGGCGTCTTTGATGGTACGGGGATCGGATTTGGGTGTTCCCTGGCTTTCCTTCTGCGTTCCGAGGATCCGGTTCGCGACTCGTCATCTCGCTGGCGATTGTTGCGGGCGTCCTTCTGCGCAGTGGAGACGCAATGCTCCGGGTTAGATTCCAACTTGCGCGAAGTATCTGCCTTGCTCTGCTGTTTAACCGCTGAAGCGACGAGCGTGCGCAAGTAGTTGATGTCAACCTCCTCGTCACTTTTCTTCAGAATTTCTGCAGCTCTTGCCAGATTGTCCTTCGGGGTAGCGAGCGGCTGCTGTTCGGCGAGGGGTTGCGAAGTTGATCCTGCGGGGAGGGATTGCTTCTCTGACGATTCTATCAGCCTCCGCCTGTGCATAGGTCATTTTCACCTCCCACTCAGCTCTCATACTCTTGACTTGCTCGAGCGTTGCAGTGACTTCGCGATCCTGTCTCTCAAAGCGATCCATGATCAGTGCAGCTTCTTCCCTCTCATCCAAAATAGCAGCTGCGGTGTTGGCAAACTTTTTGGCTGTGGCCGCATCTCCTTTCTCGGTGGCCTCTAGGGCCTCCGGATCTGCGGCATCGCCGAGGAGTTATTGGCTTGTTGAGGACGTCCGACTTTGCGACCAAATCCATGCGTGCTTGTGCAACTATCTCTTCGAGCGACAGGAGGCTCTCCGAGGAAGGATCCCTACGGGGCCGTTCCCGCGACATCGGAGATCCGTGGTGGGATGGCTGGGGGTCGGATTGAGTGTCTGCCGCTTCGGATCCGTCTTCTCCAAGCGCCGCTACAATTGCGAGAACCTGCTTAGGCTGGGCGGAGTCGACTTCAGGCTGATCGCTGAAACCATACTCCCCTAGCTTGCGGACGAAGTCATCAGATTCCGTGGACGGGGAGTCTCCGGAAATTGGGCTTAGATTTCCCAAGATCGATTCTTCAGCCGGAGTCTCGCTTTCTCCGACAGCCTCCTGCTGATCCGGAGCAGCGTTGTTTCCGGGGCCTCAACCTCGCACGGGACCAGCTCCGACTTCATGAGGGGCGGTTCCGGCGGTATGGGCCAAGAAGTGTACGAAGTGACACCTTTGCTTCTCTAACACACGGGAGACCCGGGCGGATCCGCATTGGTCTTCCACCGTTACTTCCTGCTCGGGGCGGATTGGGTGGGTTTTGATTTTTCCGGATCTAAGGCGGAATCTTCGCTAGGAAGTTCCGGCGTCTCGGATCGGATCTTCGCGGCCGCGTCCTGCTCGGCCGGCGGTCGCGTCGGCGCTACTTACCGGTGGGTTTCCGTCGGAATCGACGGTTTCCCCGATGAAGATGTGTATGCCGCCAACCGGGACGATGGAGAGCTTGATGGGGTCGGTTTTAGCCGGAATCCAACACTCATCCGGAGGGACGATCGGCAGATTTCCGGCGTAAAGGACACGCCCCACAGCGATGGTGTCGTCGTAGCTTCCCATGGCGGAACCCTCCCGGTTCCGGCCTCCAGACGCCGCGAGCCCCACGGTGGGCGCCAAGCCGTCGTTGCCTAATCGACGGTACCCCGGAGGAGGGATCCTCACGAGGGGGAGAAGAAGTAGGGGCCATAGGGCGGAGTGCACACGGGACGGTGGTACGCGAGTTACCCAGCTTCGGAACACCCGCACGATGACAGGGCCTACTGCTGCTTGTCCGGAATTATCCGGGCGCTTTCGCGTTGTTACAATGAGTTGTGGTTGTGCCTCTAGGGCTCCCGGGATCCGGCTTATAAAGGCGCACGGATCTAGGGTTTACATGGAGAGTCCTAGCCGGATTACAGATAGCCTAACTACGGTACAATATCTTGCCGTGCACGTCACGGATCCGCCTTCCATACTCGTCGTCCTGGATCCGGGTTCCTCATGGGCCTCCATGGATCCGGGTAACTCCTATGTCGGTACGGATCCGGCCTGCTGGTCCTGGGCTGGACTTCTTCCTACATGATCAACAGCAACTGGGCCGCCCGATGGGCCACATGCCTCATCACCATCTGTGGGCCACCCGGGCTTGCCGGATCTAGGCACCGTCGATGGTACACCTATGAAGTATACCCACAACACCGATGATGAGAAAAGTTTCCCGCCGGATTACATGTGGAATTAAAGTACGAACTCAACTGAAAATTAATTAAGATACATGGCCGGATAGTACTCGTGCCTAGCCCTATAGTACTCGTGCCTAGCTCAACTGAAAATTAATTAAGATACATGGCCAGATTCGACTCGTTCGAGTCATTCAGTCATACTCGTGCTCGGCCCTATAGTACTCGCCACCGTAGTCGTCGTAGTCGCCGTCATCATCGTCGCTGGCATCGGGGTCGCGGTAGTCAAACCTCGGCGGGAGAGCACGCGTGGGCTGGGACCGAGGGTAGCGCAGGCGGGGGCCACGGTGGGCCATGACGCCCGGAGAGTTCGGTCGCGCCACCACAGCCGACGGCCGGCCTCGTTGAAGTTCGAAGGAGGCGGGCCGCCGTCCTCGTGCTCGGCGAGCGCCCTCTCACGCCGATTGATGAAGAAGCTCTCCCAAGTCGGGCTGTAGTCGGGATGCCACCGGGGATTCCTCCGCCGCTCGGCGTGAGCTCGAAGTAGTAGTGGTTCGTGATGGCCATCTCGCGCGGCACACCTAGAGGGACAGGAGGGACCGGTACCCCTCCGACGCTCAGCAACCAGCCGGTAGGGGACGCGGTAGCCCGGCGGGCAGGGGTAGTTCGACGCGCAAAGCGCCTCCGCCTCCCGGAGGGTTAGAGATACGATGGAAGCCATGTGACCTGGTGATGAGGTTTGCGAGATATGAGTCTAGATGTAATATGTAAATGGAGGCCAAGCCAACATATATATAGTGAAAAAATGGCGGGAGGACGGAGGCGGGAAGCAAGTGGAAGCGCGGGAAGAAAAATAGGCGGGAACGCAGTGGCGCCAAAACTCGTCGGTGGGATAAGGACGTGTGGGTAACCTTTAGTCCCGGCTGGTGGGTACAACCGGGAGTAAAGATCATTTTTTTGTCATATCTAACAAAAGTGTCGGTGGGATAAAGACGTGTGGGTAACCTTTAGTCCCGGCTGGTGGGTACAACCGGGACGAAAGATCCTTTTTTTGTCATCTAACAAAACTGTCGGTGGGATAAAGACGTGTGGGTAACCTTTAGTCCCGGCTGGTGGGTACAACCGGGACTAAAGATCCTTTTTTGTCATCTAACAAAACCTGTCGGTGGGATAAGGACGTGTGGGTAACCTTTAGTCCCGGCTGGTGGGTACAACCGGGACTAAAGATGTCGGCAGGATAAGAACGCATGGGTGGACGCACCGCTCGATGAGATAAAGCATGTAGCGCACGACGCCCTATCGAGTAGAAGCGGTGCTGTGCCTATAAAAGGAGCATCGATACGGCTTGCCAAGCAGATCAACAAGCCAAGCAGAGATTCATTCCCATGGATTGGAAAATCTCCCGTGGCGCAGCTTCTCGAAGATGTTGTTGGTGCACACTCCCTACGGCATCTTCGGAAGCTGCGCTCGGAATTTTTTCCCCGCAAGCCCGTGAACGACTACATCTCCTCTAACAGGTGTTGGGGAAAGGGTTGGGAAATCTCCCGTGGCGCAACTTCTCGAAGATGTCGTTGGTGCACAAGCCTTACGGCATCTTCGGAAGTTGCTCCTCGGAATTTTTCCCTGCAAGCCCCTGAACGACTACATCTCCTCTAATAGTGTTGGGGAAAGGGTTGGGAAATCTCCGTGGCGCAGTTTCTCAAAGATGTTGTTGGTGCACATGCCCTACGGCATCTTCGGAAACTGCGCCTCGGAATTTTTCCCCTGCAAACCCGTGAACGACTACATCTCCTCTATATATATGGTACAAAAAGCCAACCACATCTCCACTTTTCATATCTTACATACAGCTTAAATGATTACACAAAAATAAATGGGAAATTGATTGCCATGTTGAGATACTCATTTGTGCCATGGAGCATCTTCATCATTTAATCTTCTTCGGCCTTAACCATGGAGCATCTTCATCATTTAACTTGATGCTTGGATCAATGTTCACTCGAAGGGTGGAATTTCATCAAACTTATTATAATCTTCTCGACATGTCCTGTCTTGTCCTCCACTCCCACGATGTTTCTTTTTCCGTAAAGAACTATGTGGCGCTTTGGCTCATCGTTTGATGTATTTGTTTCCTTATGTTTCCTTTTTCTTGGGTTGCTAGACATATCCTTCACATAGAAAACCTGGGCCACATCCTTGGCTAGGACGAATGGTTCGTCTCTATACCCAAGATTGTTGAGATCCACTCGTTGTCATTCCATACAACTTGTCTACCCGAACCCCGCCTCCTGTTTTGTTGACCCATTTGCACCTAAACAAAGGGACCTTAAAAGAAGGTCCATACTCAAGTTCCCGGATATCCTCTATGTAACCATAATATGTGTCATTTGGGCCTTCATTCATTATTGCATCAAAGCGGACACCACTCGTTTTGGTTGGTGCTCTTTTTATCTTGGGCGATCGTGTAAAATGTATTCCCATTTATCTCGTACCCTTGGAAAGTCACTACAATCGAAGATGGTGTCCGGGCCAGCAAGTACAGCCTGATCTTCAATATCTTCGTTATTCAGGAGATGTTTTTGCAACCAACCGCCGAAAGTCGACATGTGTTCACGTCTAATCCAATCGTTCGACCGCCCCGGGTTCCGGGAGCGTAGAAAGTTCTTGTGGTCACCGATATATGGAGCCACCATGGTGGAACTTTGTAGAACCGTGTAGTGTGCTTGAGTCAAAGAAATCCCGTCCCTACATATCATTGATTTCCTTCCTAGCGTGCCTTTTCCACTTAGTCTCCCTTCATGCCGCGATTCGGGAACACCAATCGGCTTAAGGTCGGGAATAAAGTCAACACGGAATTCAATGACCTCCTCTCGTTCCATAGCCCTTGGAGATGCTTCCTTCGGCCTAGCACGGTTATGAACATATTTCTTCAAGACTCCCATGAACCTCTCGAAGGGGAACATATTGTGTAGAAACACAGGACCGAGAATGGAAATCTCATCGACCAGGTGAACGAGGAGATGTGTCATAATATTGAAGAAGGATGGTGGGAACACCAGCTCAAAACTAACGAGACATTGGACCACATCATTCCGCAACCTCGGTAGAATTTCTGGGTTTATTACCTTTTGAGAAATTGCATTGAGGAATGCACATAGCTTCACAATGGGCGATCGAACATTTTCCGGTAGAAGCCCCCTCAATGCAATCGGAAGCAACCGTGTCATTATCACGTGACAGCTCATGAGACTTCGGGTTCGGAATGTTTTCTTCTCCATATTTATTATTCCCTTTATATTGGAGGAGAAGCCGGACGGGACCTTGATACCGCTAAGACATTCAAAAATATTTCCTTCTCTCGCTTTTGTAAGAGCGTAGCTGGATAAATGACGTCCTTTAACTCTCTCATGCAGATTTTTGGGGTCTTTCCAACGTTGCCGGTCCTCCCGTGCTTCGGTGTATCTTTTGTCTTCCCGTACACGCCCGTAAAGCCTAGCAGTGTTCACGCAAAGATTCTTCGTCACGTGCATCACATCGATTGAAGAGCGGACTTCTAAGACTTTCCAATATTCTAGCTCCCAAAAAATAGATTTCTTCTTCCACATGGGCGCGTGTCCGGCAGCGTCATTCGGAACAGACCGTGCGCCGGGACCCTTTCCAAATATTACATCTAGATCCTTGACCATACCAAATATATCAACACCATCACGATGGGGAGGCTTCCTCCGGTGATCAGCCTCACCGTCGTAATGCTTTCCTTTCTTTCTTACGGGATGGGTAATCCTAAGAAATCGACGATGCCCCGTGTACACGACCTTCTCGACCTTTTTCCAAATAATCACCTTCGAGCTCATGTAAACAAGTGTGTGCATGCATTGTATCCCTTGTTTGACTGTCCCGAAATGTTACCAAGAGCAGGCCAGTCATTGATGGTTACGAAAAGCATCGCTCTTAGGTCAAATTCCTCCCGCTTGTGCTCGTCCCACACACGTACACCTGCTAGGGACCACAGCTGTAGAAGTTCTTCGACTAATGGCTTCAGTGTACACATCAATGTCGTTCCCGGGTTGCTTCGGGCCTTGTATGAGCACTGGCATCATAATGAACTTCCGCTTCATGCACAACCAAGGAGGAAGGTTATATATACAAAGAGTCACATGCCAGGTGCTATGGCTGCAGCTCTGCTCTCCAAAAGGATTCATGCCATCTGTACTTAGACCAAACCTTAAGTTCCTTGCATCATGTGCAAAGTTTGGGAACTCTCTATCGATTTTTCTCCATTGGGATCCATCGAGCAGGGTGCCTCAACATCACGTCTTTCTTACGGTCTTCTTTGTGCCATCGCAACAACCTAGCGTGCTCTTTATTCCCGAACAAGCGTTTCAGCCGTGGTATTATAGGAGCATACCACATAACCTTGGCGAGAACCCTCTTCTTGGGGCGCTCGCCCTCAACATCACCAGGGTCATCTCGTCCGATCTTATACCGCAATGCAGATGCACACCGGACATGCATCCAAATTCTCGTACTCACCGCGGTAGAGGATGCGATCATTAATGCATGCATGTATCTTTTGCACATCTAATCCTAGAGGGCAGACAATCTTCTTCGCTTCGTACGTACCGGCGGGCAATTCGTTACCCCTTGGAAGCTTCCTCTTAATTATTGTCGACAACTTTCCAAATCCTGAGTCAGTGACACCGTTCTCTGCCTTCCATTGCAACAATTCCAATGTGCTGCCTAGCTTTTTATGGCCATCTTCGCAAGTTGGGTATAACAATTTGTTGTGATCTTCTATCATCTTGTCGAAGGCCAACCTTTCCTTTTCAGTTTCACATTCTCTCCTTGCATCAGCAATGGCCCGGCCAAGATCATCATCAGCAGGCTCATCTGGTGCCTCTTGATCTTCTACTTCATTGTCTTCATTGCCTTCTGCAGTATCATCGTATTCGGGGAAATTGGGATAACCGTCATCATCCTCTTCCTCTTCTTCATTGTCTTCCATCATAACCCCTCTTTCTCCGTGCTTGGTCCAACAATAGTAACTGGGCATGAAACCGGATCGCAGAAGGTGGCTGTGAATGAGACTCGAGCGAGCGTAATTTACGGTATTCTTGCAGTCCACACATGGACAATACATGAAGCCACCATGTTTGTTTGCCTCCGCCACGGCCATAAAATTATCCAGGCCCGCAGAGTGAACTCGTCAAACCGTCGGTCAATGTACATCCATTGCCGATTCATCTGCATGATATAATTAAGCTGATCAAAACCATTACAGAACATCACGATGTATATATACACATGCATTTTATCAATTGCAGATGAAAAGGATAAAGTCGTTAACCTCGATGAAGAAGAAAAAAGCAAGTTAAGTGTGGCTTGATTTGTGTAAACTCAAGTGGCAAATCCTCTTAAGCATTTCATCGAACACCTCTTGTGCATGTGAAGAAGAGAGGAGAGCAATACACCCCTCTTGTGAAGATAGTGAAAAAATGGCTAAGTGTGGCTCACACTTGGGCAGGGGCAAGGTTATATAGCCAGAGGGGGCCTTTGGACCCGGTTTGTCATACAAACCGGGACTAAAGGGTTCCCTAGGCTGACACGGCCTGGCGCGCCCTGCGGGTGGACCCTTTGGACCCGGTTTGTATGACAAACCGGGTCCAAAGGCCGCTACAGGACAGGCGCCAGCGGGTGGGGTCGTCCTGGGCAGAAACGAACCGGGTCCAATGGGGGCATTGGACCCGGTTTGGTTCAGCAGTGGGTCATTTGCTTGGGACCAAAGGCCTCTTCTCCACTAGTGTATGGGAAAGATACCCTCCATTCCTGATGACAGTGATAGAACAATCAGTGATGATTTTTTGGCGAACCAAGCAAAACATGATGCCCCAGAAGCAAAATCTGACCTGCTGTTGCTAAGAAGGAATAAATATCAAGAGTGATAGAACATGTAGGTGATAGATTTTTTAATCACGTGTCATGCATATACGTATTGCATAGAAGTAGATTCTGCCTTTTGCGCTAAGAGGTATGTTGTCATGCCTAAATCCCTATAGGTGCCTCTCGAAGACTGGCTAAAGAAAATTGATTCAGGTAAAGCTATATTGACAGCTACTAAAAGATTTCGATAATATGGGAAATATTATGACATGGTTAATATACTCATTTTGTAATGCTCTCGATTAGGCTTTAATATCAAATCATTATTTTACTTTGTCACAATCATTTCATAACATGTTCTTTTTTATGATGAACGTGCATGATAAGTTATATCTTATGTTTTCGATAGTATATTTTGTGATGGTGCTTCTAATATGATGGATTTTTCAATCTTTTCTACTAAAATTCTATTCTACACAAGATTTTTTTAACTACAATATAATTGAAACAAAATCTAGCACCCTTGTGTGGTTGACACTTCATGTTGCATATGTGTATTTCCTCATGTAACCTCTTTATGAGGGGGGCTATGCACAAAGAAGCGGAATTCTAGAAATCTAACACCGACGAACATGCATGATAAAAGACAAACCCCAATCGAAGCCCTATCGACCCAGATCGGACCAAACGCCCCGATCGACTCCTTAAAGGAACATGTTCGCATTATATTGTGATGTTGCTTCTAATGTGATGGATTTTTCAATCTTTTATTTTAGAATTCGTTGCTACACAAGTTTTTCAACAATAATATATGTGATTTTTTTTTGGCACCCTTGTGTTGTTGACACTTTATAACAGTAGTTTCATTTATGTATTTCCTCGTGTAACCTTCTTATGAGTGGCCAATGAACAAAGAAGGATGGGGATTGCATACGGCATGATGGTTGAGAGCCACATTCGTGCCATTTCAGGGTTCATGTATAACCATGCCTGAGAGAGATATTTGCACATCGATGGATTAATGCATCATGGAGAGCTAGCCGTGCATGTCGATGGGACCCATGCTATGTGGAGATTTTGCCTCACAGTGGGCCTTGGATCCACTCACATATGGGTAAAGGTACTCTCGTTCACTTACGTGGGGAGGGTTTAAGGCCCAACAACTAACAGATTATGCCCATCGCGCATCGGACCGTCTTGTGGCGCTAAATCCCATGACGCGACCAGCAGTAGGTATGTGCTCGAGAGACGTGAGAGGGTTTCTAATGTGAACATTTTCCCTGAAGGAGTCGGTATCAGATAGTAGTGGGATTTGAGGACTATGTTGATAGCCTATTTCCTCAAACATTTTAGCAAAAAATATATATGCAAATTGTTTATAATTGGTTCATGTTTATTTTATTTTCTAGAGTTAAACACAGTTTCCTATGTGCATATTTACATTTATAGTTACAGTCGAAGGGTATTGATTATAATATACTCCCTCCGTCCCAAAAATGTAAGGTGTCTAAGGATAGGTCAAAAGTCAAACTTTACTAATTTGGACCAAATATTTAGAAAAATATATTTACATCTACAATATCGAATGGACATATTAAGAAAATATATTTGATGGTGAATCTATTCATGTTGATTTAGTGTTGTAAATGTTTATATTTTTGTGTATAAACTTGGTCAAACTTTAAAAACGTTAATTTTTGACTAATTCTTAGACGCCTTACATTTTGGGACGGAAGAAGTATGTACTATCAAATCATGTATGCCATATTTCATTGTTTTATACGAAATATTGCAAATAAATATGTAATTGAATGGTGTTTACAAAGTATGAGCGCAAAAGGATATAAAGGCCAATTATTTGAATATATTTTAGCAACAATTAAATGATTAATTTAAGAAACAAAGTTGCCATTGATCATATTCAAAATTTAATTATTTGTACTACAACAGAACATAGTTTCAGAGCTCATACTCGTGCGCACGGCCCGAATTGAAATCTATGTGTGTTCTCTTTTTCTGCACATTCCCTCTTCTTGCTCTACTTTCCAACAAAGTAACCCGGAAAAGCACAGTCATCGTACTCCTATTCTCGTCTTTCGTCTAGCGCCACATTCTTGTAAATTGCGGAAACAAGATATGCTTTCATCCATCATCCTCGTACCTAATGTCCTCATTCCATTTCTTCTCCATCCATTCATGCTAACCCTATTGGTACCTTAGGGAAAGATTTGGAAGGAGGTATGGAAAATATACCCTCCATTCCTGATGACAGTGACTGAACAATTATCGATGATTTTTTGGGAAACCAAACAAAATATGATGCCTCAGAAGAAAAATCTGTCATGGTTTTACCTGCTATAGCTAAGAAGGAAGAAATATCAAGAGTGATAGAACACTGCATGGTGATAGTTTTTTGGGATTTCTATTTTCGTGCCCCTGGTTCGTTAGTTGTACTCAGTTTTCCCCAGTCCCTTAGTTTTTCCTCAGTTTTCCCCTCCTCTAGTTTGAAACACGCACAAGTGCTGGAACGGCCGGTAGCCGTCAGGTCAGAGGCCTTGACCGTTAGTCTGACCGGGTGGGGCCGCACGGGGGCAGCTCCTCCCCGACCGTCTCGTGCCGACGGGTAGGGTCGGGAGACACGTCGGAGCAGCCATCCATCTATCGCTGACGTGTGGGCCGTTTTATTTCATGATTTTATACGCGGTGCTGCCAATGACAAATGGGGCCGCTCTATAGGGCTGCCGCAGCCAATGACCAGTGGGGTCGTATATTTTTTAGTAAAAGACATATATTGCCGCTCTGTGGGGCTGCCGCAGCCAATGACCAGTGGGGTCGTCTATTTATTTAGGGAAACTCATATATTGCCGCTCTGTGGGGCCTCCGCAGCCAATGACCAGTGGGGTCGTCTATTTTTCAGGAAAAGACATATATTGCCGCTCCGTGGGGCTGCCGCAGCCAATGACCGGTTGGGTCGTCTATTTATTTAGAGAAACTCATATATTGCCGCTCCGTGGGGCCTCCGCAGCCAATGACCAGTGGGGTCGTCTATTTTTCAGGAAAAGACATATATTGCCGCTCTGTGGGGCTGCCGCAGCCAATGACCAGTGGGGTCGTTTATTTATTTAGAGAAACACATATATTGCCGCTCTGTGGGGCTGCCGCAGCCAATGACCAGTGGGGTCGTCTATTTATTTAGAGAGAAAAAATCATATCTTGCCGCTCTGATATATGTCTTTAGAGAATATCATAGAGAGAAGCAACAAGTTCGCTAATTAATTATTCTTAAGCTAGACCGGAGAACCGCTGGCAGCTCGTTCCCCACCGTCGGACGGAGCAGCCATCGCCGGCGGCGCGCCGGCGCCTCGTCGCGCCGCCGGCTCTGTCCCCCGGCGGCGTCGGACGAACTGCGGCGCTGCACGTCAACCACGGCTCCGAGCACTTGTTTCGTCCGCACGCATTGTACCCACCGCAGGGAAAGTCCGCCGCAAGCGGATCCGCCGCCCACGACGACCGGGATTTGTTCCGCGCACCAATTGGTAGACCTCCGCTTCTGCCTCCCCCGCCCCCTAATCGATTCGGTTCCCGTAATTTATTGGAGTTTGCAGGTACGAAATAGTCCTCAATGTCTCGTCGTAGCGGGTACACCGGCGAGGGTGGGGATTCGATCATGTCGTGGCCACGTTCTACTTCTCCTACCTCGTCGGAAGTGCAGGTATATAGCTTCAGCTCTCTGTACTACCGTTGAATTTGGGGTGAATTTGAAGTTCCGCCATGGCCTGTTGGGGTGATTTCAGTTGTTCTTTTTTCCATTATTGTTACGATTAGCCGGGCAAGCCGATGATCCATGGTACATTGCATACCAAGATGAATCAACCCGAGTGGTGTAGCCGGAGGATGGATTTGGAGGAGAAGGTGGCCAATTTAGGTGATGAATTGGCCCGTAAAAATCTGATGATATTCGAGCTGAAGCGTATTGTGGATGAAGAAAAGAAGAATTCGAGCTTATTCGCAAGGAGAAGTTGAGAGTTGAGACAGATCTTGCCGTATTTGATCAAGTGGTAGAAAATCTAGAACATGAACTAAAAGTGATGGGAGAGGAGAAAAGTAGATTCATCTCGTGCAGTTTTATTAGGTGTCATCCCTGTCCTAGCGGTTATGTGGTTCTGGTAGACGATTTAGTATAGAATTGTTATTCAGTAGATGGCTCTAACCACTGTATTTTGTTGTGGCTCTAAGCACTGTATTTCGGTGTACAATTTCCTACTTGTGCTAAGTAATGTGCACGATAATTTTAGCATGGGATCCCAAAAGTGAAAGCATGTACCAGCCTCCGGATCAAATACATATCAATATCTTCCCAATCAAGTTGGGATAGAATTCAAATCATACATACGGATGTACATGGACACATCAAGAACGTGAAGAAGCTTTTTTTGAGACGGAGGTAGTAGTTCGAACAATTTTATCCCATTTGGAAATTGAAAAATACAAATTTATAATAATTTATCCCAATTTGCGGCGTCGAACACGGTCGCGCAGCGATGGGCAAGAAAGGCCGGGACGACGGGCGGCTGAGGGGTGGTCATCTGCGCCATCAAACGTTGAAGCGATGTTATCGGCGATGGCTTCAATGTTCGTGGCATCGATGACCAGTGTCGGAACCGCCGCTGTCTTGGTGTTCTTCATCAGCGACGGATCTGCGGAGGGCTGGATCGGCGGCTTTGCAGCGCGGTTGTAGACGATGGCTTCAATCGTCTTGGCATCGATTCGCACTCTCGGCACCGGAAGTGAGACATCAACGAGCTCCGACATTGAAGGCTGGGTCCGCGCCGTCGAAGCGATGTTGTAGGCGATGGCTTCAATGTTCGTGGCATCGATGACCACTGTCGGCACGGCCGCCGTCTTGGTGTTCTTCATCATTCAACAGATCTGAGAATAGAATCGAAAGTGAGACAGAGAGAGACATTTCAACTATTTCGACGGTTAGATCCTCACCGGCACTCTTAGATCCACGGCGCACGCACGGTTAGATGCACGCCGCCGCACGCACGGTTAGATCCGCGCCGCCGCACGCCGCCGCACGCACGGTTAGATCCGCGCCGCCGCACGCACGGTTAGATCCGCGCCGCCGCGACCGCCGTAGTAAGAGAGGAAATACGAGAGAGGAGGATGCGGCCGGAATATGCGACCGCCGGGGTTGGTAGGTATGTGCTCGCTCTTGTCTCCGTATGCGTCCATCGTGGTAGAGAGAGAGATACAGGCCGTCCGATCATAAATGATCGAACGGTGCAAGCGTTCGTTGAGCTTTCAACTAACCAAGATCCGTGTGATATACATCTCGACCAATCAGAGATCAGCCAGTGAGTACAAGTTAGGAAAACTGAGTAGAACTAAGAGGGGGAAAAGTGAGGAAATGTTTATCGGAAGGGCAAAACTGAGTATGACTGAGTAAAACAAGTGGGGTAACACTAAGTAAAACAGGGGCACCCAAATAATAAACGGACTAAGGGAAATTGAAGCTTTTGGCATAAAAATTGTAAAATTGTGTTATTTGAACAATATATTACATTTTGGCCGACTAGATATTGTTTGCAACTCAAAGATACACAAGTGTGACGAATTTGGACTCATTTGGACAAAGTTTGTAAGCATAGTGGGTATTTGGGAGGTGTATTGAGCGAAAAGCCACTGCATCTTCATATCTAGTAGCTCATGGACTAGGAAGTGGTTTTGAAGCTTTTGGCATAAAAACTTCATATCTCTATATTTCCTTTTCCATTATTATTTCTCTAGGTTGTAGGTAACATAATAAGGCTCCATGGGAAGGTTCCACCATGTTTTGAATTATTTTGAATTGAACCCTAAAACCCTAAAACCCTAAAACCCTAAAACCCTAAAATGATAAATGTGGCTTAAATGTGGCATACAAATTGTTCATACAAATTCAAATTGTTCAACACAAAGGGATCCCCAATACAAAGGGAACCACAATACAAATTGTTCATACAAATTCAAATTGTTCAACACAAAGGCATCCCCAATACAAATTGTTCAACACAAAGGGATCGCCAATACAAAGGGAACCCCAATACAAATTGTTTATACAAATTCAAATTAGTTGTTCAGAATAAAATCTTTCTCTTGCTCCTGGTGTGACTCGCCGGGGCCACCACCTTACTCCGGGTAACCCTAACAGGGATATTACCGGTGTCTACCTTCCTTTTGCCCTCTTTCTTGTTCTTCTTCTTCCGCAAAGCTTGTGCTTTTTCTTCTGCCATGCACTCTTCGAAGTTAGCTTGTATCATGGCCTTACCACTTTCGTGGCATTCTCGACTATCTTGTTCCCTCTCCTCTAGACTCATCGGTTGAAGCCATTCTATATCCATCTTTTCCCTCTCGCTCTCCATCCAATGGTTCAAGCAGCTCTACATCCATCCTGTTCCCCCGCTCTCGATCCATCGGTTCAATCTCCTCATGTTGAACTGCTCGCTTCAATCTCCTCTCGCATTTGCTTGCTTCAATCTCCTCATGTTGAACTGCTGCTTCAATCTCCTCTCGCATTTGCTTGCTTCAATCACATCATGTTGAACTGCTGCTTCAATCTCAAGTTGAATTGCTGCTTCATTCTCCTCTCGCATTTGCTGCTCCCGCCTGATCTTCCATTCCAAAAGCTGGTTCAACTCCATTTTTACAAAGCCTAGCAATGTGTCCAGGGATTCCACAACGTTTGCACTTACGTTTTTGAATCGGTGCACCACCCTCTGCACTAGCTCTGATCCTATTCTTCCTCGGCCTACCTGCCGGTCTAGTCAATACTGGAGAGTACAGTTTGAAGCCTGGATCGACTTTCATCCATTGGTCTTTTCCCAACAAGGTAGGAACATTCATAGCATATGCAGCCCTAAATTTGGCAATAGAGAAGTACTCTGACACATACTGATCAACTTCACCATCTTCACCCCCTACACTCATGAAAAACAATGCGTGTATGCAGGGTATCCCACGGATCTGCCATCCCCTACAATGGCATTTCCTATCAACCAAACTCACTCGGATACCTCCATCGCTCGTTTTCTTTGTCGGTGTAGGTTACCTCGGCCTCCATTCCTTTTCCGACGCACTTGCATCCTCAATTGTTTTGCCCTGGCATGCAAAGACTTAATCAAAGACGGGAGCATGAGATGGCCAACATAATTTGTGGATGCAATTCTTTGACGCGATCGATCTTTATCATGATCATCTGCCTAATCTTATCAAATATTTGCCACGAGCATAAGCCCTTTCAATGACTTGACCTTTGAATTGAAACTCTCCGCAAGGTTACTTGTTACATAGTCTACCTTGCAAATTTCATTGAATTGGCTTCTTGACCACACCCTACCATGATGTTCATCCAAGTACTCCTTCACCCCGGGTTTTTGTTTATACAACACATCCAAATGAAACGAGATGCTTCCTAGAGCTGCATGTGTATGAAGTTGGCCATAGGTTGTCGGTAAAAACTTTACCCTTGAATTTCTTTGTAAAATTCTGTACCAAGTGTCGCATACATTCCCTATGCTCCACTCCGGGAATATCTGCTTCTACCGCAGTCTCCAAACCTTTGCAAGCGTCCGTGTGGATAACAAGTCCTGTTGGATGACCTATAAGGTCGCGCAAATTCTGCGAAACCAAGTCCAACTTTCCTGTGACTCAACCTCCAAAACCCCATAAGCAACAGGGAACATCCAATTATGTCCATCAAGCTGCAGTAGCAGCAACTAGCTGTCCTTTAAACCTGCCATGAAGAGCTGATGCATCCACGGCCAAATAAGGCCCGCAACCGTCCAAAAAGCCTTTCCAGCAAGCTTTGAAACAAACAAAAGCCCTTCCGAAACATTCCTTGTGCATTACCTTCCCGCTTTTCAATTTGTAGGGAACTGTATGCTTGTCTATCGCTACAACACTCTGCTCGGACTAGCCATCTCCACTTCGGCTTTGAAAGTGTAAAGCAACTGAAAGCTTTCATTCCATGGACCATTGATCTTGTCAAGAGCCATTTCCTTTGCATAGAACATTCTCATGTAAGGTACCTCCATTTTATACTTCTCAACCAGCTTTTTACGAGTCTTTGTTGGACCAAGTGAAGGCTCTTCTCTCGGCCAATCTAGGATTACATCTGCCAACCACCTAGTCTTCGCTAGCTTTGTTTTCAGCTCCGGCTCTCCCCCTAGAGGTGGACACCTATGGATCTCATTATTCTTCTTTATCCGAAACATAATGATAAGGGATGTCGAGTAATAGATAACAAATTTTACACCGTGATCTAAATACACAAGCTGGTTGGCGTAGTACTCGAACCAAGCTGCTACGCGCATTGTGGATGCATGCAGCCTAAACCTACACCTTGGGTATGGGCATTTAATTGTGAACCTACACGGCTCACTTTTAATAACCTCGAAATTATTCTTAGTGAGAATGTGATATGTAGTAATTGCATTACGGCAGTCCATCATCGTTTGAAACACGGTGCCTTCTACAAGCTGGGGTTTCTCCCTGTTCCACTCAATTGTTGGCAAGTCTTCACCTTCGTAATCGGCTAAAACGAGGCTGTCATCATTCTCATTCTTCTCTTCATCATCAGTGTCATCAAATCCGGCACCAAAATCCATATCTTCCATGTATTGATCCTCCATTGCACGCTTATCGCATCGATCTACCAATTCAGGAAACATCAACTCATCCTCATCATCTTGAGGAGGCTGATCCTCAATGTCCGCATCGTCCTCCACATCGACCGTACGAACGATCCGGCTACCACTAGCACCGGGGACGGATGGTGCTGCTTGTGGACCTACAAGGAGCGCCACGGCGCACACTATTAGCACGAGCAGCGGCGGTAGAGAGACATGATGCCCGACCACTGATGATGCCCCAGCACCGGATGATGCCCGGCCCCTGTCCACATGGATACGAATTTTACCGAACCGGCAAGAAGCATTCAAAGCAAAAGAAATCCCGGATCTTCTTCGGAAATTAGTGGAACAAATCTTCCCTCCGAGCTGTTGAAATATTCGAAATGAAGCGCATCGAGAGAGCTCCAGGTGTAGTTATCGTAGATGTTAGCTTTGAAATCCGTTAACGAGATGGTGGTCGCAACCACCGCAGGGAAGTTAAACCCAGTCTTACAGCGTTTAGAATCACGCGTAAAGCTAGAATCCAGCCTAACCACCAGCCGAAAAGCCAGTGCTGGATCCATCCTATTCGAAAAGCAACGCAGTTAGTTGAGCAACAACGATTGGCGCTCAAAAACTGCCTACTCGTTAATACACATGGGATAGGCGGACGATGCTTACCCGGATGGAATCCATGCGTTAGATCCCTCCGATTCCCAATCTTCTCCACGGCTGGCGGGAATAGTCCGCGAACCGGACGGAATTACAAAGAGGACAGGGGTAGATCCGGATGCTGGTGGAGGCGGAGCCCGGGGGTGGTGGTGGGGGCGGGGCCGGCTCGGCGGCGGACGACGCCATAAGGTAGGTGGGCAGGATGGCGTGGCGGCGGAGGGGCGGTGTGTGAGCTCCTCCAGTCTCGGACGGAGGGGAAAGCTTTGGGTCAGCTCTTCCGGTCAATAGTCAACACATTTCGAAAGCAACGGTCAAGTCAAAACCACCGCGGCTCCCTAGCCGTCACCGGTAACGGAAGGCCTCCGAACAGACGGCAACCCTCCCGTCCAGAGCCTCTGGAAGGGGTTTCAAACTAGAGGGAGGGGAAAACTGAGGAAAAGTTAAGAGGCTGGGGAAAACTGAGTACAACTAACGAACCAGGGGCACGAAACTAGAAATCCCTAGTTTTTTTAGATCATGGGTCATGGATATACGGATGTGATGGAAGTAGATCATGCCTTTTGTACAAAGAGGGTTGTTGACAAGTCTAAATAGCTACATGTGCCTCTTGATGATGGGCTAAAGGAAATTGATTCAGGAAAAGCGATATGGACAACTACTAAAATATCTCGATTAGACGGGAAATATAATGACATGGTTAGTATACTCATTTGTAATGCACTCACTCATGCTTAAATAACAAATCATTATTTTACTTTGTCATAATCATTTCATAACATGCTTTTTTTATGATGAACATGCATGTTATATCTTATTTTCGAAAGAATATTTTGTGATGTTGCTTCTAATGTGATGGATTTTTCTATATTTTCTGCTGAAATTCTATTCAGCGCAAGATTTTTAAAAACAATATAATTGAAACAAAATCTAGCACACTTGTGTTGTTGACATTTTAATAGAGGTAGTTGCATATGTGTATTTCCTCTTGTAGCCTATTTATGAGGGGGGAGGGGGCAATGCACAAAGAAGCAGAATGCTATGTCTCTAACGTCGACGAACATGCATGATAAAAGACCAGTCCCAATCAAAGCCCTAGGGACAAAGATTGGACCCAACACCCCGATCGACTCCTTGAGGTCACATGTTTGCATTATTTTCTGATGTTGCTTCTAATATGATGGAGTTTAATCTTCTCTATTAGAAGTATATTCTATACAATATTTTTAAACAATAATATATATGAAAAAAATCTCGCACCCTTGTGTTGTTGACACTTCATAGTGGTAGTTGCATTTGTCTAGTTCCTCGTGTAATGTTTTTTTATAAGGGGAAAATGAAAAAATAAAGATGGAGATTGTGTACAACATGATGATTGAGAGACAGATTCGTGCCATTTCACAGCCGATGACATGACCACACAACAAGGGTTCACGGATAACCATGTTCGATAGAGCTAACCCCTCACATCGATGCACTAATGCACCATGGAGAGCTAGCCATGCAAGTCGATGGGCCCCATGTGAAGTGGAGATCTAGCCTCAAAGTGGGCCTTGGATCCGCTCACAGACGGCCAAAGGGACTCTCGTTCACTTAAGTGGGGATGATTTAAGGCCCATCAATTAAGAAAGTCTGCCCATCGTGCACTCTCTTGTGGCGCTAAATCCAATGACACAACCAGCGGTAGGTATGTGCTCCGGAGACGTAGGAGGGTCTCTAATGCGAACATGTTCCCTCAAGGAGCCTGTATCAGTAGTGGGATTTGAGGACTATGCCTAGTTCCTAAAACATTTTATCAAAAATATATATGCACATTGTTTTTAATTGTTTAATGTATATTTTCTTTTTTTACATTTAAACACAGTTTCCCATTTGCATATTTATATTTATAGTTACAGTCGAAGGGTATTGATTATAATATCTGTAATATCGAATCATGTATGCCATATTTCATTGTGTTATATGAAATATTGCAAATAAATGTTCTTATGTAGAAATAAATTTTGATACCTATTAGTATGTGTTAGCAATACATTTTAGTACTTAGATAATCGAATGGTGTTTACAAAGTATGAGCAGATAAGGATAGAGAGGCCAATTATTTGAATATATTTTAGCAACAATTAGATGATTCATTTAAGAAAGAAAGTTGCAGTTCATTAGACTCAAAATTTAATAATTAGTACTACAACCAACGTAGTTTCAAATCTCATAGTCCCACGCATGACCCAAATTGAAATCTACATTTTCTATTCTTCTGCACATTCTCTCTCCTTTCTCTACTTCCCAACCAAGTAACACGGAAAATCACAGCCATCGTACTCTTATTCCCGCCGATCGTCTAGCGCCTCAATCTTGTAAACTACTTAAATAAGATTTGCTTTCATCAACCATCCTTGTATCTAATCTCCCCATTCCGTTTCTTCTTGATATATTCATGCTAACCCTGTTGGTGCCTTAGGGAAAGATCTAGAAGGAGGTATGGGAAAGATACCCTCCATTCCTGATGATAGTGACAGAACAATCAGCGATGATTTTTTGGGGAACGAAGAAGAAGATGGCAAATATGTTATGGTTATACATGATGTAGCTAAGAAGGAAGAAATATATATCTACAGTGAGAGAACACAGCAGGGTGATAGATTTTTGACATCATGTGTCACAGATACACCGATGGCATGGAAGTAGATTCTGGCTTTTATGCTAAGAGGACAGTTGTCAAGTCTAAATCCCTACATGTGCCTCTCGATGATTGGCTGAAGAAAATTGATTCAGGTAAAGCAATATGTAGAGCTAAAAGATTTTGATTAGATGCGAAATATTATGACATGGTTAGTGTATACATATTGTAATGCACTCGGTCATGCTTTACTTATCAAATCATTACTATACATTGTCGTAATCATTTCATAACATACTTTTTTATCATGAACGTGCATGGTAAGTTATATCTTATTTTTTCGAAGGTACAATTTGTGGTATTGCTTCTAATGTGATGTATTTTTTTCAATCTTTTTTGCAAAAATTCTATTCTACACAAGATTTTTTTAACAACAATACCCGTGAAACAAAATCTAGCACACTTGTGTTGTTGACACTTTATAGAGGTAGTTTCATATGTGTATTTTCTCGTGTAGCTTATTTATGAAGGGGCAATGCACAAAGAATTAGAGGCGATGCAGCTAACGCCGAGGAATGTGCGTGATAGAAGTCCAGCCTCGATCGAAGCCCTAGGGGCCCGACCCAACGCCCCAATCGACTCCATGAGGGCACATGTTTGCATTACTTTGTGATGTTGCTTCTATTGTGATGGATTTTTCAATCTTTTCATTTAGAAGTCTATTTATATAAGTTTATGTGAAGCAAAATCTGTTATGGTTTTACCTGTTGTAGCTAAGAAGGAAGAAATATCTAGAGTGAGAGAAAACTGCAGGGTGATAGATTTTTTTAGATGACGGGTCATGGATATACCGATGGCATGGAAGTAGATTCTGCCTTTTTTGTGCTAAGAGGAAAATTTTCAAGTATAAATCCCTACATGTGCCTCTCGATGATTGGCTGAAGAAAATTGATGGATAGTTTGATGACGTTGGGACTCCAAGTACAGAGTGTTGTGTCAGCAGAGTACTTTTCCCACAAGGGTGACTCGAGGGTTTATATCGAACTCTCGGGAATGGAGTAAAGAGTTATCTCTCCCTCACTTCTTCTAGCAATCCTGCAAAATAAAATAAATCCTTGTGTCTCCAACTCCACCGTGTGGTTATCAAGCACAATGTTTCGTGTAAGTAAAAGTAAATAAAGTAATAACTAAAGTAAAATAAACTAAACAAGTAAAGTAAACTAAGTAAAAAAAGTAAAAGTTTGTTTGTTTTGCGGTTTTATGTGCAAATAAGAAAGATAAAATCTTTTTGTATTTTCGGATTAAAATAGTGATGAAAAAAGTATATAAAAGTGATGGAAAGGCGTTTATTATGATTAAAACTGGACTAGGGTTCATGGGTTCACTTGATTATCCTCTCTTTTAAGTTGTTATGGACAATAACAAATCATCAATGAGATATGAGGAAAATAACTTAAAAATGTGTAAGATACACATTCATATGGGCATCACGTCCTAACAAAGAGACGATGCAATACATCTCTCTTATACTACACAAGATAGGAAGAACTTTAAGCAATCTTGTATTAAGAATTAACATAGTATAGCTATAAGTACTTTGACATGATGTTTGAATATAAAATATGCTACATTGATCAAACGAGATCATCACTTTTGTCACGTGACGAACATAGCACATGCATTCACTTTAGCCCTAGTGAGATAGCAAAAGAAAAGGCGAAGCCATAATAGATCATGTATTTGTTGTCACTATTCAATCAGTAAAACCATGCTATTCCATTTAATACACACATCACCCCACACACGTTCTTGCATACAAGTTGGATCAGAACCAATACTTCAGAACAACGTACATAATATGCATCTATTAAGACACCTTACATAAAGTATAGCAAAATCTCATAGCATCATATCATAGAATAAAGATCTACCACATAGGTATTACAAATATGACCGTAATTATGTTGGGCAGCTCATATGGTACTAAGAAATATGAAGAAACATGAAATAAGTAGATCAATATACTGCCACTAGCCCGTAGTCCAGAGGTGGACTACCCCTTGATCATGGTGATGATGAGGAAGACGTTGGAGAAGGTGGAGATCCCTCCGGCGGCGGCTCTAACGGAGTTTCCCCCTCCAATTTTCGCTGATGCAGCCTCTGTTTCCGTGTTTCGGTGTTTCTACGGCGCTCTCCTCTAGAGAACCCTCATCATATAAGTTGTAAATATGTTGGAATTTATTCGAATAAAGGAGAAAGTTCGTGTATGCATTTTACATGTATCACAAATAAAAAGGGATTTAGATCAGATGGGAAATATAATGACATGGTTTGTATACTCATTTGGAATGCGCTCATCCAAGCTTTACTTATCAAATCATTATTTTACTTTGTCTTAATCATTTCATAACATTCTTTCTTTATCATGACCTTGCATGATAAGTTGTATCTTATTTTTTATGAAAGTATATTTTGTGATGTTGCTTCTAATGTGATTGTTAAAAATATATTGTACATAGGATTTTTCTAACAACAATATAAGTGAAACTTTATACAGGTAGTTGCATATGAGTATTTCCTCGTATAACCTATTTATGAATGGGGCAATGCACAAAGAAGCAGGGGCGATGCAGTTAACGCCGATGAATGTGCATGATAGAAGCCCAGCCCCGATCGAAGCCCTAGGGACACATATCAGATCCAACGCCCCGATCAACTCCTTGAGGGCACATGTTCCCATTTATTTGTTGTGTTTCCTATAATGTGATGGCTTTTGCAATATTTTCTTGGGATTTCTATTTTCGTGCCCTCGGGTCCTTAGTTGTGCTCAGTTTTCCCCAGCTCCTTAGTTTTTCCTCAGTTTTACCCAAGCGTTTGTCAGAAACCATCACACGTGATGTAACGGCCGGTTGCCCGACGGTTGACCGTTATCTTCCGACTAGTGGGGCCACGTAGAGCCCGCAAAGACACGTCGGACCATCCATCTTTGTTTGACCGTAAGCATCGGCTGTATCCCCGACCAAAACGCGAACGAGTGGGGCTTCGGTATATCAAATGACAAGTACGGCCATGACGCCGATACAAGGGGCAATACACGGGTAGGATTAGATTTTTAAACGGAGCTCTACAAGCGATGGCACGGAGGAGGTGGCATGCGGGGTGCCGAGATGAGATCGACGTCCACAAAGAACCGCATGAGGCGAGACCGGACGCATTAGATAGATATGAACTAGACGCGTTTAACCATGCAAAGAAGAGAAGAAATGGTCGACGACATCGACGACCACCTCAAAACTTTGACCGACCGTGTCGGACACGAACGCGAGCAATGTAGAGAAAACTAGTGTCTCTCCTTTCTCGGCGTGTATAGGTGGGTGCTAGGAGAGTGCGGTGGCGAAGGGAAAGACCTCGCGGCGGTCCTGTGGCGTCCAGCATAGCGGGTCGGCGTGGCCGTGCCCACGGCGGCGTGCATGCATGATCGGCATTGGCATCAGCATGTACGTTCGGCATTGGCCTCGGCGGTATCTCTGGTGTGTCAGTGATCGAATGAGGGGACGGGATTGAGGGTGCATCCCGACGTTGACCTAGCAGATGGCGGCGAGCATAGCCGTTTCGACCATGCCGATATCGGCATCGGCATCGTTTGGAGGCTGTGGTGCTCGAATCAAGTTGGGATTTGTTTCTTGTAGGCCAAAATGAATTTGAAACAAGTTTCATGTTGAAGGTTAGGTAACGAAAGTTTGTAACTATCCCAAAATTATACTAGCGCCATGGTGAGGTTCTTTTTGATAGAGCTATACGGTTGGGCAAACTTTTTTGACACTTTTTAGATAGGGTTCCTTGTTGTTACACGTATGGCATCATGTATGGAAAATTTGGGGTCATTTGGAGATGTTCGAAAAAATCACTTTGCTTAAGCGCATGCCGTTTCGTCTCGCTGAAACCAGCTTTTCTAACAAGGTGATTTTTTCTACCTTCTCTAAATAACCTCAAATTTCATACAGCTGATCTTCTATACATAGATAGATAGATTGTTTCGTTTTTACATTTTTCGAACTTCTTATTTCCCTTTACAATACCCAATTGATTTTCAGGTCAAAACCTCGAAAAACAAGCATCATGTATGGCATCATTTTCACCCTAAATTTTCTGAAACTTTCCTTTTAGATATTCCTTGTTGTTATAGGTATGCCATCATGTATGCCAAACTTGGTTAGGTCTCACTCGAAACCAGCTTTTGTAACAAATTAGGTTTTTTCTCGCGTGAAAAGTAATGGCTACAACAAATTGTTGATGGTTTATCATTTTTTTGCGTGAAAAGTAATGGCTACAACAAATTGTTGATGGTTTATCATTTTTTGCGTGAAAAGTAATGGCTACAACAAATTGTTGATGGTTTATCATTTTTTGCGTGAAAAGTAATGGCAACAACAAATCGGTGATGGTTTATCATATTTTTTGCGTGAAAAGTAATGGCAACAACAAATTGTTGATGGTTTATCATTTTTTGCGTAAAAGTAATGGCTACAACAAATTGTTGATGGTTTATCATTTTTTGCGTGAAAAGTAATGGCAACAACAAATCGGTGATGGTTTATCATTTTTTTTGCGTGAAAAGTAATGGCTACAACAAATTGTTGATGGTTTATCATTTTTTTGCGTGAAAAGTAATGGCAACAACAAATCGGTGATGGTTTATCATTTTTTTGCGTGAAAAGTAATGGTAACAACAAATCGGTGATGGTTTATCATTTTTTGCGTGAAAAATAACGCCTAAAACAGTTTATAATTTTTAGCGCGTGAAAAATAATACGTAAAACCGCCCTTCGACAAGCTAATTAACCGCCAACGAGAGAGAGAGGGGTTATCCTGCCCGTTCCCTATATCATACGATCAACGGTCGGTGGGCACGATCCGCGTGACATGGGCTAGACCAATCAGAGCGATGATGCACGTCTGCGAGAATTTGTGAAGAGAGAGGGCAAAACTGAGTACTATCAAGAAACCAAGGGCACTTGAGTAGTAAATAGACTAAGGGATTCAAATATGAGATTTAAAAAATGGAAAATGCGTGTTTTGTACAATGAAACCCATCTTGGCCTACCTCAAACTATTTGCAATACCAATATACATCAGATGTGAGAATTGTGGCCTCATTTAGACAAAGTATGATTTGGGGGAAGCTCGTTTTGGGAAGGGCTTATTGTGGAAAACCATGCACCTTCATAGCTACTAGGTGATTTGAGAAGTGGCAATTTGTGGTAAAACTTGATTTATCTATGATTTATCTATGATTTGAGAAGTGTCAATTTGTGGTAAAGACTCCATGAGTAAGTGCCACTCTTTTTAGGATTTTTTTGCACATTAAATGACTCATTTAACTAGTTAATCCCATTTGTTGACTCTCTCGTTGACCAGCCACTTGAGGGTAAAACTGAGTATATTGCACTAGCCAGTATTAGCACTCGAGGGGAAAATTGAGCACACAAAAAATGCTAGTATAAGACTCGAGGGTATACCTGAGTATATCTAAATTTCCAGTGGTTAGACTCGAGGACACGTGCAATTGTTGACGCGTAGACGCGGGTCGCGGTGGAGAAGTCGAGACGTGCAATCGTGGACGCGTGTCGCGTTGCGAAGTCTAAGACATGCGTACGTGCACTCGTGCACGCGTAGGACGCGGGTCGCATTAACCACCCCTCGCCTTTATAGACGCCTCCTCGCACTCGTCTCTCGTCACTCTCACTCGCTCACGCATCGCCAACTCTCTCCCACGTCCCATCATCTTCTCCAAAGCAAAAACCCTCTCCCTCTCACTCTTCCTCTTCCTCTTCCTCCGCCGGAGAGATGGACAAGGAGAATGCCAATCCCATCGTCGAGGTTGGCTCGAAGCGCGACGCCTCCATCTTCGGCCCCGTCCCTCGACGGACGACGCCGCCGCCGCCGCCGCCGCCGCCGCCGGTGCATCGGAGGCTGCTGCCGCCGGTGGCAGTCAGATCCCGTCGGGATGGGACCCCTACGACCCCGTGCCGTACGTCCCGCCCCCGAACCCCTACGACACCTCCCTGGAGGACCCATGGAACGAGGTAACTACGGTTTGCTTCCTTTTTTGTTCCCCATTCCTTTTTGAACCCTATTTTTGCTGGTGTAGATGGATCTGTAGATGGATGAGTATTGGGCTAATATTTGCGCCGATTTTATTCCATTTTGTTTTGATCACTTCTTGATTTGGGGTTCGGCTGTTCGGTTAATTTATGCAAGTAATATTGGATCTCAATCAGTTAATTTATGCAAGTAATCATGGGATCTCAATCAGCTTATTTTATGCACTAATCAAAAGATATCAACCGTTTAATTTTGCAAATAATCTCGAATGTATTCAAGTTCAGATCTAGTTCAGATCTAGAATCTGTTTCTTTGCCTATGATGAATGGTTGGGCACAAATTTTACGAGGAGGGTTCAGCGAACCATTGCCGTGTACAAATCCGTTGTGCATGAGCTTTAGTTCGCTTACCCCTTCCCCGTAGATATATAATCATGTCCACTCTAACTCGAGGCTGACTCTGTTTTTCTTAACTTTGTTATCATGTACGTTAGTCATCGTTGCAACTCATTCACTAGTTTCTGTTTGATATGGATCGGATGTACCGGCAGCGACGTCGGCAGCGACGAAGAGCAGGAGGACGTCAAGACTCGCCGTGTGCCTGCGGAGGCTGCAGGTCGGCCGCACATCTCCTACTTCGCCAAGGAGGTGTACAGGTGCCCCTTCCGCACCGGGAGACTCGGCGCCACGGACTTCAACTACCTCGTCACGCATGCTGAGAACATCGGCAACACCTTCCCCAAGGTCGGCACGACGGTGAACGTCCACTCCTTCCGCGCCAAGCACGTGGCGCTCGGCATGCACCTCCGCAGCCTTGCAGCGGGTGGAGATCTCCGCCGGGCGCATGCCTCCGCTCAAGCCCAAGGCTCCCAAGGGGAGCAAGAGCAACAAGTGGAGGGAGAGCCGGATGGGGTAGGCGGAGTCCTCGGACGTGTGCCTTGCCGCCGCTGCCTCCTAGTTTGTTGTTGGGATCCCTTTGTTGTTAGCTAGGGATCCCTTGTTGTTATGTTAGTATGATGGTGCCGTGAAGAACTCCGTTACTATGTTGGCTGCTGTGTATGCAGCCTATTATCTATCCATATTATCTAGGGATTATCTATCCCTAGTCTACTATATTTTGTTGGCCGTACTTAGTTTTCTTGATTTACTATGACCGTGAATTTATCGTACATTATCCTGGAGATTTGCTTCTAGATTTAACTACATACATATGAACCGGAGGGAGTACTAGATTTGCTGCCATATTGGGCAAACAACGAGGGCCAAAAGGCACAAATAATTGAAGAAAGTCGAAATGCAAGCTTCTCTAGATTTTATACTAATTTGGTGAAAAGGACGAGAGAGAAAGAGGGGAAAAAGGTGCACTTAATAGGGATGCCAATTTGGGGCCGAGAGAGACGGAACCCAGCTCCTGCTCACGTGCAACCAAACGCTTCTCGTCCCGTCCCACGCGGGCCCTTTCTACCAGCCCCACGCGACGCGGGCCCACACGACTCGGCCCCACAAGACGCGGCCCCACACGTGACGAACGGTCAACTAAACGGGAATCCTGCCGTCCGAGCCGCTTCTGCGGGTTTCAAACAAGGGCTTGGGGAAAACTGAGGAAAAACTAAGGAGCTGGGGAAAACTGAGTACAACTAAGGACCGGAGGGCACGAAAATAGAAATCCCTATTTTCTTTTAGAAATCTATTTTATAAAAAAATTAACAATATTATATGTGACAAAAATCTCGCACACTTGTGTTTGTTGACACTTTGTAGCGGTACTTGCATTTGTGTATTTGCTCGTGTAACCTTTTTATGAGGGGGCGATGAACAAACAAGGATAAGTATGATGATTGAGAGCCATATTCGTGCCATTTCAGGGCTGACTACATGACCACACACCAAGGGTTCATGTATAGCCATGCCCAATAGAGCTAACCTCGCACATTAATGGCCTAATGCACCGTGGAGAGTGCTTGTGACGGTAAAGCACATGTCCGTTGGGAACCCCAAGAGGAAGGTATGATGAGTACAGCAGTGAGTTTTCCCTCCGTAAGAAACCAAGGTTATCGAACCAGTAGGAGATGAAGATCACGTGAAGGTTGTTGGTGAAGGAGTGTAGTGTGGCGCAACACCAGGGATTTCGGTGCCAACGTGGAACCTGCACAACACAATCAAACTACTTTGCCCCAACCTAACAGTGAGGTTGTCAATCTCACCGGCTTGCTGAAAACAAAGGATTAAACGTATGGTGTGGAAAATGATGTTTGCTTGCAGAAAACAAAAGAGAACAATGATTGCAGTAGGTTGTATTTCAGATGTAAAAGAATGGACCGGGGTCCACAGGCTCACTAGTGGTGTCTCTCCAATAAGATAAATAACATGTTGGGTAAACAAATTACAGTTGGGCAATTGACAAATAGAGAGGGCATAACAATGCACATACTTATCATGATGACTACTATGATATTTACTTAGGGCATTACGACAAAGAACATAGACCGCCATCCAGCATGCATCTATGCCTAAAAAGTCCACCTTCGGGTTAGCATCCGCACCCCTTCCAGTATTAAGTTGCAAGCAACAGACAATTGCATTAAGTACTATGCGTAATGTAAACAATACAAATATCCTTAGACAAAGCATTGATGTTTTATCCCTAGTGGCAACAGCACATCCACAACCTTAGGGGTTGCTGTCACTCCCCGCATTCAATGGAGACATGAACCCACTATCTAGCATAAATACCCCCTCTTGGAGTTACAAGTATCAACTTGGCCGTAGCCTCTACTAGCAACGGAGACCATGCAAGATCATAAACAACACATATATGATAGATCAATAATCAACTTGACATACTATTCCATATTCATCGGATCCCAACAAACACAACATGTAGCATTACAAATAGATGATCTTGATCATGATAGGCAGCTCACAAGATCTAAACATGATAGCACAATAGGAGAAGACAACCATCTAGCTATCGCTATGGACCCGTAGTCCAAGGATGAACTACTCATGCATCGGTCCGGAGGCGGGCATGGTGATGTAGAGCCCTCCGGTGATGATTCCCCTCTCCGGCAGGGTGCCGGAGGAGATCTTCCGAACCCCCGAGTTAGGGTTGACGGCGGCGGCGTATCTGGAACTGTTCTGGTATTTTGGCTCTCGGTACTAGGGTTTTCGGGGACGAAGGAATAAATAGGCGAAGGGGCAGCGTCGGGGGAGCCAGGGGGCTCCCTCCCCACGTCTCTGCGCGGCAGTGGGGCCCCCCGCGCCGCCATACGGGGAGGGCCCCCTGCTGGCCTTCCTCGACTCCTCTTCGGTCTTCTGGAACACTCCGTGGAAAATAGGGCCGTGGGCTTTTGTTTCGTCCAATTCCGAGAATATTTGTAAAACAACTCTTCTGGAACTGGCACTGTGGCATCTTGTTAATAGGTTAGTCCCAGAAAATGCATAAAAACATTATAAAGTGTGAGTAAAACATGTAGGTATTGTCATAAAACTAGCATGGAACATAAGAAATTATAGATACGTTGGAGACGTATCAAGCATCCCCAAGCTTAGTTCCTACTCGCCCTTGAGTATGTAAATGATAAAAAGAATAATTTCTGAAGTGACATGCTACCAACATAATCTTGATCAATACTATTGTAAAGCATATGAGATGAATGAAGTGACTCAAAGCAATGGTCTATAGTTTGCTAACAAAAAGATAATGACTAAACAACTGAATCATATAGCAAAAACTTTTCATGAGTAGTACTTTCAAGACAAGCATCAAAAAGTCTTGCATAAGAGTTAACTCATAAAGCAATAGATTCTTAATACAAGGTTTTGAAGCAACACAAAGGAAGATTTAAGTTTCAGCAATTGCTTTCAACTTCAACATGCATATCTCATGGATAATTGTCAACACAAAGTAATATAATAAGTGCAATAAGCAAGCATGTAAGAATCAATGCACACAGTTGACACAAGTTTTTTCTTCTAAGATACAAAGAAGTAGGAAAACTGACTCAACATAAAGTAAAAGAAAGGCCCTTCGTAGAGGGAAGCAGGGATTAAATCATGTGCTAGAGCTTTTCAAGTTTTGAAATCATATAGAGAGCATAAAAATAAAGTTTTGAGAGGTGTTTGTTGTTGTCAACGAATGGTAGTGGGCACTCTAACCCCCATTGTCAAACAGACTTTCAAAGAGCGGCTCCCATGAAGGACGTTATCTCTACCAACAAGGTAGATCATCCCTCTTCTCTTTTGTTTACACATGTATTTTAGTTTCATTTATAGATGACACTCCTCCCAACCTTTTACTTTCACAAGCCATGGCTAACCGAATCCTCGGGTGCCTTCCAACATTTCACATACCATGGAGGAGTGTCTATTGCAAAATTAAGTTGCTTACTGATAAATCAGGGCAAAACATGTGAAGAGAATTATTAATGAAAGTTAATTAATTGGGGCTCGGGCACCCCGTTGCCGACTCTTTTTGCAAAATTATTGGATAAGCGGATGTATATGCCACTAGTCTATTGGTGAAAGTCTTCCCAACAAGATTGAAAGATAAAACACAACATACTTCCTCATGAGCTATAAAACATTGACACAAATAAGGAGTAATAAAGTTTTGAATTGTTTAAAGGTAGCACATGAAGTATTTACTTGGAATGGCAGAAAAATATCACATAGTAGGTAGTTATGGTGGACACAAATGGCATAGGTTTTGGCTCAAGGTTTTGGATGCACGAGAAGCATTCCCTCTCGCTACAAGGCTTTGGCTAGCAAGGTTGTTTGAAGCAAACACAAGTATAAACCGGTACAGCAAAACTTACATAAGAACATATTTCAAGCATTATAAGACTCTACACCGTCTTCCTTGTTGCTCAAACACTTTTACCAGTAAAATATCTAGACCTTAGAGAGACCAATCATGCAAACCAAATTTCAACAAGCTCTACGGTAGTTCTCCACTAATAGGTTTAAACTACATGATGCAAGAGCTTAAACATGATCTACTTGAGAGCTCAAAACAATTGCCAAGTATCAAATTATTCAAGACAATATACCAACTACCACATGAAGCATTTTCTGTTTCCAACCAAATAACAATAAGTGATGCGGCTTTCAGCTTTCGCCACAAACATGAAAAATAAAACGAAGAACACAAGTGTTCAAATGAAAAAGCAGAGCGTGTCTCTCTCCCACACAAGCATGTTAGGATCCGATTTATTAAGAAAACTTAAAATAACAAACGAGAATAAAAGCACATGGACGCTCCAAGTAAAGCACATAAGATGTGACGGAATTAAAATATAGTTTCACTAGAGGTGACCTGATAAGTTTGATGAAGAAGGGGATGCCTTGGACATCCCCAAGCTTAGACGCTTGAGTCTTCTTGAAATATGCAGCGATGAACCACGGGGGCATCCCCAAGCTTAGACTTTTCACTCTTCTTGATCATATTATATCATCCTCCTCTCTTGATCCTTGAAAACTTCCTTCACACCAAACTCAAAGCAATCTCATTAGAGGGTTAGTGCATAATCAAGAATTCACATGTTCAGCAAGGACACAATCATTCCCAACACTTCTGGACATTACCCAAGGCTAATGAAATTTAATGGAGCAAAGAAATCCACTCAAACACAGTAAAAGAGGCAATGCGAAATAAAAGGAAGAATCTGTCAAAAACATAACAGTCCGTAAAGACGAATTTTTTCGAGGCACTTAACATGCTCAGATGGAAAAGCTCCAGTTGAACGAAAGTTGCGTACATATCTGAGGATTACTCATGAATTTTTGTAGAATTTTAGATTTTTCTACAGAGAGAAAAGCTCAAATTCGTGACAGCTGAAAAATCTGTTTCTGCGCAGAAATCCAAATCTAGTATCAACTTTCTATCAAAGACTTTACTTGGCACAACAATGCAAGAAAATAAAGATACAAAAGTATTGCTACAGTAGTAACAAGCACCTTGACTCAAATATAAAACAAAAATTGCAGAAATAAAATAATGGGTTGTCTCCCATAAGCGCTTTTCTTTAACGCCTTTCGCCTAGGCGCAGTATAGTGAAAATCAAGTAACATCAAGAGAAGAAGCATCAACATCATAATTTGTTCTAATAATAGAATCAAAAGGCATCTTCATTCTCTTTCTAGGGAAGTGCTCCATACCTTTCTTAAGAGGGAATTGATATTTAATATCTCCTTCTTTCATATCAATAATAGCACCAACGGTTCGAAGAAAGGGTCTTCCCAAAACAATAGGACAAGATGCATTGCATTCAATATCCAAAACAACAAAATCAACGGGGACAAGGTTGTTGTTAACCGTAATGTAAACATTGTCAATTCTCCCCAAAGGTTTCTTTATAGAATTATCAGCAAGATTAACATCCAAATAACAACATTCCAAAGGTGGCAAGTCAAGCATATCATAAAGTTTTTTAGGCATAACAGAAATAATTGCACCAAGATCACATAAAGCATTACAATCAAAATCATTGACCTTCATCTTAATGATGGGCTCCCAACCATCTTCCAACTTCCTAGGGATAGAAGCAGCTTCAAGTTTTAATTCCTCTTCCCTAGCTTTAATGAGAGCATTTGTAATATGTTTTGTAAAGGCCAAGTTTATAGCACTAGCATTAGGAATTCTAGCAAGTTTTTGCAAGAACTTAATAACTTCAGAAATATGACAATTATCAAAATCAAAACCATTATGATCTAAAGCAATGGGACCATTGTCCCCAACACTTTGAAAAATTTCAGCACTTTTATCACAAACAGTTTCAGCAGTTTCAGGCAATTTTGCATGCTTTGTAGTAGAAGTAGAAACATTGCCAATACCAATTATTTTACCATTGATAGTAGGAGGTTTAGCAACATGTGAATCATCAATATTACTAGTGGTGGTAATAGTCCAAACTCTAGCTATATTATTGTTATCACCAGATTTTAGACAAATCTAGAGGTGGGCCGGGCTTGGAAGATTACATGTGGAAGATTTCTGAAGCGGCCTGGCACGAAGGGTTTTGGGCTGAATTGCCCGTGTATCTTTATTTAGTAGTTTATTATTTTAGATAAGGGTTAGAGTTTGTATCGTGCACGATGGGATATTCCCACGTTAGAAAGTCCCTCGGACTATAAATATGTATCTAGGGTTTATGGAATAAACAACAACTCACGTTCAACCCCAAAACAAACCAATCTCGGCGCATCGCCAACTCCTTCGTCTCGAGGGTTTCTATCGGGTAAGCGACATGCTGCCTAGATCGCATCTTGCGATCTAGGCAAGCACAAGCCCCACGTTGTTCATGCGTTGCTCGCATCGAAGCGCTTTTGATGGCGAGCAACGTAGTTATCATTAGATGTGTTAGGGTTAGCATTGTTCTTCGTTTAAGCATGCTTACGTAGTGCAACCCTTGCATATCTAGCCGCCCTCACGCCTATCTTAGGTGTGGGGGCGGCACCCCGCTTGATCATTATTTAGTAGATCTGATCCGTTACGATTGCTCCTTGTTCCGCAAGGATTAGTTTAATATCTCGCAATAGTTAGGCCTTACAAAGGGGGGGAGGATCCAGTGGCACGTAGGGTGGCGTTCGCAAGTCCTAAACGGGATGTTCCGAGGATCAACTTCATGTTGGTTTTGTGGCCTTGTTTAGGATCGGCTTACGAGCACCGTGCGTGGCCGCGAGGCCCAACTCCGGAGTAGGATGATCCGATTATGCGGTGAAAACCCTAAATCGTCGTAGATCTCATTAGCTTCATCTTGATCAAGCAGGACCACCAAGTATTCGTGCACCCCGTACGGGTCATGGGTGGATCGGCTCTTTGAGCCGATTCACAGGATAACCTGGAGGGCCGATCGAGGCTCGTATTTAACGTTTACGTGTATGCCCTGCAGAAACTAAGCGAGGCATCCCCATCACCTTCCCGACCGGTATAGGTCGGGTGGCACGCCCTGCACTTCGCAACGCCGCGTGTGACCAGAAGAGCATTGCGGGCCGTCGCTCGGAGGGGTCTCAGCCAGCCGCAGCTCTAGGCTCTTCCCGGCTCTACGGTGTTGACAAGGCCGCTGCCCGCCGGTGGGTTTTGGCAGTCAACACATTCTCGGCACGCCCGGTGGGACAATCGTCTACATCAACCACATCGCCATCTACATCCGAGATGGCGGACGGCACGCCGGTCACCTACGAGGATCCGCCCGACGAGCTCAAGAAGCAAGTACAACGAGATCAAGGCCACCCTCGAAGCCGACCTCATCGGCTCTTTTCGCAGAACCCGTACCCATGGCATCGGATGGAAGGGATTCTCACCGCAAGGTGCGCTCGATGGGATAGACCTCTCTACCCCGTCGGAGGAACGCACCAGTGGGTCCGCGGCAGGAGATCAACTACCCGGTGGCTCACTCGCTACACCGCCACTCGAGAACTTGGTCAACGTGTTGGAGCGTGTCGCTCGCGCGTGATCCAGGAGATCATGAGCCACCGCACTCGCCGTCGGGACCAGCTCTCGGGACTCATCAAGGAGAGTTGCCATTCCGAGTCCCGACCACCGCTGCCATATGCGTTGGCGGCGCCGCTCGAAGTGCCGACTACACCGGCATTCCTCATCTACAGGATTGGTGGCGACCCTAATGACTACCAGCTCTTAATGGAGGCGCCTAAGGAGATCCCTCATGGATACGCGTGCATGTATGTGCCGGATTGTGGTGATCGGGCACTCACAAACCAGGCCACAACATCGGGGGCTCCGGCGAAGACAGGAGGAACGTCGGCGACGGAGCGTACGTGGCTAACTAAATACGCCACACCGACGAAACTCCCGAGCCCAGCTCCCGCGGATGGCTCGGAGCTCGGAAAAGCAAACATGGCAGGCCAAGTACGCCACCCCCGAGCAAATCTTCGCAGTGCAACTCCTACGGCCAGCACAAGCGGATCGGATCGCACCATACCGAGAGACCAGTTCGGCATGATGCCGAAAAGAAGGGCAGATCGGCTATTCCAAGCCGTACCCCGACGATTACGAGATGATCCCGCTGCCACCTAAATATCGGCTCCCCGACTTCTCCAAATTCAGTGGATCGGATGGCTCCAGCCTCCATCGAGCACGTCGGCCGATATTTGGCTCAACTAGGACCGGCTTCGGTGTCGGATCAGCTACGCGTGAGGCTCTTTTCACAGTCCCTCACGGGATCGGCTTTTGGATGGTACACCTCCTTGCCAAGCAAACTCCATCCAGTCTTGGAAGCAATTGGAAGAACAGTTCCATATGCAATACCATTCGAAGCTTCCGAGTCCGGCATTGCCGATCTAGCACAACTACGTCGAAGCGCGGGGAAACGGTGACGGAGTACATCCAGCCGCTTCGAGAATCTTAGGAACCGATGTTATTCGGTTCGTATAACCGAAAAGGAAGCAGTCGAGTTGGCGTAGCAGGCCTCGCAACACAGCTCAAGGACATGGCCTCCCAAGCAGATTATCCTCGCCGGCGCACATGGTTCGAAACTATCGGCATATGAACAGCGCCACCCCGACCTGTACCAAGACAAGTTCAAGCGTGCAGTAGTTATGGTCGATACAGAGGAAGATGAAGTGCTTGCGGGAGACCAAGAAATAGCAGTGGCTGAGTGGACTCGGGGAGGAACCCCCGTGGCCTGCAAATGGGTAAAGCCACCAGGGCCGCCCAGGGGATTTGATTTTGACGTAACCAAGACTGAACAGATCTTCGACCTCCTGCTCAAGGAGAAACAGTTGACGGTTCCTGAAGGTCTCAAGTTCCCCACGGCAAAAGAGCTAAACGGAAAGCCATACTGCAAATTCCCCAACTCGCTTTCCCATGCCACCAACGACTGCCGGGTGTGGCGTCGGCACATCCAAGCGGCGATAGAGAAGGGGCGGCTAATTTTCAACCAGTACGCCATGAAGGTCGACACCCAACCCTTCCCCGCCGTTAACATGGTAGAAATCACCTACCCCGAAGGTTGCCAGCCGGGTCCCTCGTTCAGACATCAACATGGTAGGACCCGGAAACCACTCCGGCAAAGATGGAGATGAGGGCAGCTGCTCTCATAGCAAGGATACGAGAGGAGGCCGCTCCACGCGATCGGCTCCGTCATGATGGCAAGCGCTATGTCACGGAGGGAGAGGTGAAGAATATAAGATATCGGCGACCCTCTCTCGATCACCTCCTCAACAAATATGTGAGTCGGCATGACCAACGCCGACGGTCCAATTATGATGATAGAGGAGATCGTCCGGCTAGAGAAGCCGGAAGATATCGTCGGCAGGATCGCGATGAGGAGGAGCACGAGCGCCGTGCCACGGAAGCATCAAGGGAGCAAGATGACAACGCCGTACACCGGGACTGCCCTTTCTTCGGACAATCGATGGGATTCAGGAATGAGCCGATTGCCCACAATCGGCAATTGCCCAGAATGCAATCAGAAAAAGAAAGAGGCAGCCAATGTGTCTGTGTTCGAGCGCCTAGGGCCTCTCCCGCCACAAAGCAAGCGCGCTGAGTCACCTCGTTGGGCAGATCTTGAGGATTCAGAAGACGAGGGAGGGGTAGAAGAAGACAGGTATCACCGGCCAAGGTGGTGCCCAGACGGACTCAGCCGTTCCCAAAAGCGCAGGGTTCAGCGATTGCGCGGCCTGGAGGAAGCCGAAAGGTTGTACCTGCATACGCTAAGGAAGGCACGGCCTGATTTGGCTGCAAAGGTTCAGCGAACCCTGGATGAAGAGGGTCGTCCACGGAAGATGGAGTGGCGCCCCAAACAGAGGAAAGCCGATGATGAGACATCGGCTGGCACAAACATGGTACTCGTCTTGCCGACAGAGCTTAGCGCTCCACGACTCTACGGAGCACTCAAGGTGGACGACAGCAAGCGCATCAAGTCAGAGGTCGGGTTGGTTTTATCCAGCCTGACCAAGTAGCAAGATCAAACCAATGAGCAAATCAGGAGAGGCTGATCCTTGTGATCGGCCCCAAAAAATTTATGAAGGGAACTTACAAAACCTTCAACGAGCAAGCAACGTGGAGGCCGATTCCAGCAATCGGCCAAAATTATCCTCACCCACCATTCTGCCTAGGTTCAACATGTTATCCAATAGAGCCGATACCATCAATTCTCTTGATAGAATCGGCTCGGGGGGCACCCATGTAGATAAAATACGAGGATATGCAACGGAAGCATCTCATCTTCTGGTGATGGGTATTGGAATATGGGGGCCGATGCACAGGTCGGCCGTAAAAACAAAAAGGGGTGAAAATTCGAAATTTTTCGAGCACAGCCGATGCAGCAGGCATCGACTTAAGGACCTGAAAGCCGATGCATGGCCATCGACTCAAGAGGAGTAACTGGTACGATCAGAGGGTCAATGGAGCACAAAAGGGAAATTTTTTATGAAGGAACTCCTCGCAGTTTGGAAGCTCAGATCCTCTCTTCAAGAACAATGGCAGGAGCAGCATGGGCGTGCGGATCAGGTCAAGGATGGATTGCATCAGGTCCACCAAAGGAAAGGAGCCTATCTGGCCGGCAGGAACTGAAGAAACTCGGAGGGCAGCTCACCTTGAGGGCTCTCTGCTTTGGGAAGCCGATTTATGTTTAAATCGGCTAGCTCGGCATAAGGAGCTCCCTCAGACATGATCGAGCCCAGGTCCATACAGCTCTGTTTTGCCTCGGCTAAGACTCGGGGGGCAACAAGCCTGGAAGATGCCCTGTTTTTAAGAGCCGATTAGGGTCACCTCGGCTGCGGCTACATCATGGTCGTCTCAGGGAGGAACTGGGAAGGAAAAGCCGTCGTCTAGTACAGGGCTTGGACTGTGCTGTTGCTGCAAGAAAAGGGAAGAAGTCCGACGCGTTGCTATCGGTCTTAGCATGACAAACGGAAGGAATGAAATTGGAGCGATTAAAGGATGAATGGAAAGAACAATTTCATTAATTCCAAGGAGCGGCTTTACAAGAAAGAGCCGATGGCTCTCAAAAGAGGGATCCGGTGCCTAGTGCACTCGCTACTACTAGTCCTATACTACTAGTCGTCGCTGTCCTCGTCATCGCCGCCGTCGACGTCGTCGCGCGCTGCTCCCAGGGAGCCCCTCGTCGCTGCTGCCCCAGCCCTTGGCCGGAGCCTCTTCCTCCTCGTCATCATCATCATCCTCGCTGTCCGCCCAGGAGCGGAAGCGCTTGGTCGGCGGATACCCGATGGAGGAGGAGGAGTCATCCTCCTCCTCTTCCTCTTCGTCATCATCTTCGTCCTCGCCGTCCGCCCACATGCGGGGGCGCTTCTTCGGCGGGAGCTGGGCGGAGGGGGAGGCCTTGGCCTTCGCTGCTTCTCCTTCTTTCTCCTCCTTGTCGGAGGAGAAGGGATTCACTGCGGGGTGGAGGCTGTCCTCGTTCTTCTTCTTCGGCGGAGATTGGGGGAAGAGTTTTGAGAAGGAAGAGGAAGAGGAAGACATTGCTACAGGAGGAGAGGGTTTTTTGGTGCCGATAGCTGGGATGGAATAGAGGATAGAGAGAGCTAACCAGTCGGCACGGTTAAATAATGAGAAATCTGGTGAAGGTTTAATGTCATTACAGCTTCCAAGGGATCGATGCTAAAGCTGTCGAATTTTTAGAGAAGCTGAGAAGACAGGGCATAATGATGACGGATGCCGTAACGGCTCTGCTCTCGCCACGACATGACCCTTCGAAGGGAAAGCATAATGATTTTGGAAATGTTATTTCCAAAACCAGGGGGCATGTGTTATCACCAGATTTTAGACAAATCTAGAGGTGGGCCGGGCTTGGAAGATTACATGTGGAAGATTTCGAAGCGGCCCGGCACGAAGGGTTTTGGGCTGAATTGCCCGTGTATCTTTATTTAGTAGTTTATTATTTTAGATAAGGGTTAGAGTTTGTATCGTGCACGATGGGATATTCCCACGTTAGAAAGTCCCCTGGACTATAAATATGTATCTAGGGTTTATGGAATAAACAACAACTCACGTTCAACCCCAAAACAAACCAATCTCGGCGCATCGCCAACTCCTTCGTCTCGAGGGTTTCTATCAGGTAAGCGACATGCTGCCTAGATCGCATCTTGCGATCTAGGCAGCACAAGCCCCACGTTGTTCATGCGTTGCTCGTATCGAAGCGCTTTTGATGGCGAGCAACGTAGTTATCATTAGATGTGTTAGGGTTAGCATTGTTCTTCGTTTAAGCATGCTTACGTAGTGCAACCCTTGCATATCTAGCCGCCCTCACGCCTATCTTAGGTGTGGGGGCGGCACCCCGCTTGATCATTATTTAGTAGATCTGATCCGTTACGATTGCTCCTTGTTCTGCAAGTATTAGTTTAATATCTGCAATAGTTAGGCCTTACAAAGGGGGGGAGGATCCAGTGGCACGTAGGGTGGCGTTCGCAAGTCCTAAACGGGATGTTCCGAGGATCAACTTCATGTTGGTTTTGTGGCCTTGTTTAGGATCGGCTTACGAGCACCGTGCGTGGCCGCGAGGCCCAACCTCGGAGTAGGATGATCCGATTATGCGGTGAAAACCCTAAATCGTCGTAGATCTCATTAGCTTCATCTTGATCAAGCAGGACCACCAAGTATTCGTGCACCCCGTACGGATCATGGGTGGATCGGCTCTTTGAGCCGATTCACGAGATAACCCGAGAGCCGATCGAGGCTCGTATTTAATGTTTACGTGTATGCCCCGCAGAAACTAAGCGAGGCATCCCCATCACCTTCCCGACCAGGTATAGGTCAGGTGGCACGCCCTTGCACTTCGCAACGCCGCGTGTGACCAGAAGAGCATTGCGGGCCGTCGCTCGGAGGGGTCTCAGCCAGCCGCAGCTCTAGGCTCTTCCCGGCTCTACGGTGTTGACAAGGCCGCTGCCCGCCGGTGGGTTTTGGCAGTCAACAATTATTCTCTTTAGCAAGTTTTTCTTCTCTTTCCCACCTAGCATGCAATTCAGCCATCATTTTAATATTGTCATTAATTCGAACTTGGATAGCATTTGCTTTAGCAAATGACTTAGTATCTTTAACTTCATTAGGAATAACTTTCAGTTTCAAAAGATCAACATCAAGAGAAAGACTATCAACCTTAGAAGCAAGAACATCAATTTTACCAAACTTTTCCTCAACAGATTTGTTAAAAGCAGTTTGTGTACTAATAAATTCTTTAAGCATGACTTCAAGATAAGAGGGTACACTCCTACTATTGTCGTAAGAATAACCATAAGAATTACCATAACCACTACCACTATTAGAAGGATATGGCCTATAGTTGTTGTTACTAAAATTATTCCTATAAGCATTGTTGTTGAAATTATTATTTTTAATGAAGTTCACATCAACATGCTCTTCTTGAGAAACCAATGAAGCTAAAGGAACATTATTAGGATCAACATGAGATTTACCATTAACAAGCATAGACATAATAACATCAATCTTATCACTCAAGGAAGAGGTTTCTTCAACAGAATTTACCTTCTTACCTTGAGGAGTCCTTTCGAGTGTGCCATTCGGAGTAGTTGATCATCATATCATCAAGAAGTTTTGTTGCAGCACCCAAAGTGATGGACATAAAAGTACCTCCAGCAACTGAATCTAATAGGTTCCTTGAAGAAAAATTTAATCCTCGCATAAAAGGTTTGGATGATCATCCAAGTAGTTAGTCCATGGGTAGGGCAATTCTTTACCAAAGATTTCATTCTCTCCCATGCTTGGACAACATGTTCATTATCCAATTGCTTAAAGTTCATAATGCTACTTCTCAAAGATATAATTTTAGCAGGAGGATAATATTTTCCAATAAAAGCATCTTTACATTTAGTCCATGAACTAATACTATTTTTAGGCAAACATATCAACCAATATTTAGCTCTTCCTCTCAAGGAGAAAGGAAACAATTTCAGTTTTATAATATCCCCATCTATATCCTTATACTTTTTCATTTCACAAAGTTCAACAAAATTATTAAGATGGGCAGCAGCATCATCAGTACTAACACCAGAAAATTGCTCTCTCATAACAAGATTTAGTAAAGCAGGTTTAATTTCATAAAATTCTGCTGTAGAAGCAGGTGGAGCAATAGGAGTGCATATGAAATCATTATTATTTGTGCTAGTGAAGTCACACAACTTAGTGTTCTCGGAGTACTCATTTTAGCAATAATAAAAATAAATAAAGCAAAACCGAATTAAATAAAGTAAAACAAGTAACTAATTTTTGTGTGTTTTTGATATAAAGAAAGCAAACAAGACAAAAAATAAAATAAAGCAAGACAATAAACAAACTAAAGAGATTGGGTGTGAGAGACTCCCCTTGCAGCGTGTCTTGATCTCCCCGGCAACGTCACCAGAAAAGTAGCTGCTTGTGACGGTAAAGCACACGTCCGTTGGGAACCCCAAGAGGAAGGTATGATGAGTACATCAGCGAGTTTTCCCTCGCAAGAAACCAAGGTTATCGAACCAGTAGGAGATGAAGATCACGTGAAGGTTGTTGGTGAAGGAGTGTAGTGCGGCGCAACACCAGTGGATTCCGGTGCCAACGTGGAACCCGCACAACACAATCAAACTACTTTGCCCCAACTTAACAAGTGAGGTTGTCAATCTCACCGGCTTGCTGAAAACAAAGGATTAAACGTATGGTGTGGAAAATGATGTTTGCTTGCAGAAAACAAAAGAGAACAATGATTGCAGTAGGTTGTATTTCAGATGTAAAAGAATGGACCGGGGTCCACAGTTCACTAGTGGTGTCTCTCCAATAAGATAAATAACATGTTGGGTAAATGCTCAAGTGAGAGAAAAGCTTAATCCTCTATGCATCAAGAGGACAAGCTCAAGTGTGTGTGCTTATATGAGGCTAAAGTTTCCGAGGAAGCATGGATTCACTAGCATCTGAGTTCTAAACAACATGGTAAATATTTTGTCAAGTTTTATTCAATTAGGGACGGAGCCTTAGTTAGGTGCAGCTATAAGCATGTGCAAATACACCCCTTATGATGAGTCATAGATCCATTTTCATGTGCAAGTATAGGAATCATTAAGAAATAAATGTCCCATCATAGCCATAAGATTTAGGGTCCCCGACATAAACCCCTCTAATGCACCCCATAGTGTTGGAAGACGGTTTATGTCATTCCGACCCCTCCAACACTAATGCATTACATAAACGTGCAGCCTATAAGCCCATATAGGTGAAGTAATATGGAGTCGAAGTTCGCATAAAACCATCATAGAACAACATAAAAGATAGAAAACTTGACCAAATACTCATTTCACATCATATAGAATCATAGACAGATCATCCTATGCCCTCAGAAACATGGGGAACTACTCACAAGTGTAAAACATGATATGGACCAAGGCATAATGATTACAACACAATCTGAATATATAATCTCCCCACCAAATAATGACAAAGTACCAATCAAGAATATGTAATAGGACTAAAAATAAGATCTGGGGTTCAATTCAACACAAACTATGAGTGAGATGACGTCGATCTCGTAGATGGAGATGGTGGTGATGATGGTGCTGGTGGAGATGTTGATGGATATGCCTCCTCTCAAGTCAAGGAGGAGTATGGATGTCGATGTCATCGATTTCCCCTTCCTCGACTCCTCTTCGGTCTTCTGGAACACTCCGTGGAAAATAGGGCCGTGGGCTTTTGTTTCGTCCAATTCCGAGAATATTTGTAAAACAACTTTTCTGAAATAAAAAACAGCAGAAAACAGGAACTGGCACTGTAGCATCTTGTTAATAGGTTAGTCCCAGAAAATGCATAAAAACATTATAAAGTGTGAGTAAAACATGTAGGTATTGTCATAAAACTAGCATGGAACATAAGAAATTATAGATACGTTGGAGACGTATCAGAGAGCTAGCCCTTGCACGCCGATGGGCCCCATGCGACGTGGATATATAGCCTCACTAAAGGCCTTGGATCCATTCACTAACGGCCAAAGGGACTCTCGTTCAATTACGTGGGGAGGGTTTAAGGCCCAGTAACCCATCGCGCATCGGACGACCTTGTGGCGCTAAATCCCATGATGCCACTAGTGGTAGGTATGTGCTCGGGAGAAGTGAGTGGGTTTCTAATGCGAACATGTGCCCTCAAGGAGTCGATATCAGATAGTAGTGGGATTTGAGGACTATGATGACAGCCTAGTTCCTCGAACATTTTAGGAAAAGTTATATGTGCACATTGTTTACAGTTAAATATAGTTTCCGGTGTGCATATTTACATTTATAATTACAGTCCGAGGGTATTGATTATAATATCTGTAATATCGAATTATGTATCCAATATTTCATTGTCTATATGAAATATTGCAGATAAATACTCTTATGTAAAAATAAAAGTTGATACTTATTAGTATGTGTTAGCATTACATTTCAGTAAATAGATAATCGAATGGTGTTTAGACAATGTGAGCAGAAAAGGATATAGAGGCCAATTATTTGATTATATTTTAGCAACAATTAAATGATTAATTTAAGAAAACAAGTTGTAGTTGATCAGACTTAGAATTTAATTATCTTTACTACATCCCAACGTAGTATCAAAGATCATACTCCCGAGCACGACCCGAATAGAAATCTACATGTTCTCTTCTTCTACACAATCCGTCTCCTTCCTCTAATTCCCAACACGGTAACCCGGAAAAAAACACAGTCATTGTACTCCTATTTCCGCCTGTCGTCTAGCGCCTTATTCTTGTAAACTCCGGAAACAACATCTTCCTTCATTCACCATCCTTGTACATAATATCCTCCATTTATTTTTCATACATTCATGCTAACCTTGTCGATACCTTAGGGAAATATTTAGAAGGGGGTATGGGGAAAGATACCCTCCATTCCTGATGACAATAATAGAACAATTAATCAACGATGATTTTTTTGGGGAACCAAGCAAAAGATGACGCCTCGGAAGAAAATTTTGTTATGGTTTTACCTACTATAGCTAAGAAGGAAGAAATATCTAGAGTGAGAGAACACTACAGGGTTATATATTTTTTAGATCACGGGTCATGGATATACTGATGGCATGGAAGTAGATTCTGTCTTTTGTGCTAAGAGGACCGTTGTCTAGTCTAAATCCCTACATGTGCCTCTCGATGATTGGCTGAAAAAATTGATTCGGGCAAAGCAATATGGACAGCTACTAAAAGAATTCGATCAGATGGGAAATATTATGACATGGTTGGTATACTCATTTTATAATGAATTCAGTTAAGCTTTACTTATCAAATCATTATTTTACTTTGTATTAATCATTTCATAACATGCGTTTTTATCACGAACGTGCATGGTAAGTTATACCTTATTTTTGTGAAAGTATGTTTTCCGATTTTTCTTTTAATGTGATGGAGTTTTCAATCGTTCTGTTAAAAATCTATCCTACACAAGATTTTTTTAGCAGCAATATATGTGATAGAAAATCTAGCACAATTGTGTTGTTGCCACTTTGTAGAGGTAGTTGCATATGTGTATTTCCTCTGGTAGCTTATTTATAAGGGGGGCAATGCACAAAGAAACAGGGGATGCAGCTAACGCTGAGGAATATGCATGATAGAAGCCCAACCCCGATCGAAGCCCTAGGGACTCAAATCGGACACAACGCCCCAATCGACTCCTTGAGGGCACATGTTCTCATTAGTTTGTGATGTTCCTTCTAATGTGATGGATTCTTCAATATTTTATTTTAGAAGTATATTCTATATAAGTTTTTTTAACAATAATATATGTGAAAAAAAATCGCACATTTGTGTTGTTGACACTTTATAGGGGTAGTTGTATTTGTTCATTCCCTCATGTAACCTTTTTATGAGGGGAAAATGAACAAAGAAGGATGGGGATTGCGTACATCATGATTATTAAGAGCCAGATTCATGCCATTTCACGACCGACTACATGACCAGACACCAAGTGACATGGGTATACCATATCTCCCCAAGATTACGCCAAAAATTATAGTTATGACAGCGATCATCATAAGCTTATTTAGGAGTAGAAAACTTGGTGTAGAAAGCCTTCCTCAATAATTCCCAGTCAATACGGTATTTAATATACAGAGATCTAAACCATATGCAAGCATTACCAGAAAGAGATAGATATAATAACTTCCTATTCACAAGATCATGAGGAACATCAGCCAATTTGAATAAAGAGCATATATATTCAATAGCATGAAGATGTCCCATAGCAATTTTATTTTTATCTCCTGTGAAGGTTAGTTTCATAGCTCGTTTGGCAATAGCAAGGAATTTGAAACGCCACCCTAAGACCAGGTGGTTTCTCTTCATTTTCTCTAAGAGATTGAATATAAGCATAATCGTATAAAATCAAACCAACCTCATCATGGCTAGATGTATCCATGATTAGACAAATAGCAAATAATAAAAACAGTAAAAGCTTTCTTACCATTCATATACAAATAGCGCTACGCTCCCCGGCAACGGCACCAGAAAGTATCTTGATGGCTCCCAAGTGCAGGATATCAATTGTAGTACTTTTTAATTAAGAAAGGTTGTTGAAACCACGAGGAGCTGAAGGTATTGGTTAGGAGAAATAGTAAGAAAACAGTAATAATAAAGTAACAGTTTTGGTGTTTTGGGTATATAGTTTGCAATAAAAATAAACTGCGGAAAGTAAATATCAATAAGTAAATGCTCTCAATAAGAGAAAAGCTTAATCCTGTATGCATCAAGAGGACAAGCTCAAGTGTGTGTGCTTATATGAGGCTAAAGTTTCTGAGGAAGCATGGATTCACTAGCATCTGAGTTCTAAACAACATGGTAAATATTTTGTCAAGTTTTATTCAATTAGGGACGGAGCCTTAGTTAGGTGCAGCCATAAGCATGTGCAAATACACCCCTTATGATGAGTCATAGATCCATTTTCATGTGCAAGTATAGGAATCATTAAGACATAAATGTCCCATCATAGCCATAAGATTTAGGGTCCCCGACATAAACACCTCTAATGCACCCCATAGTGTTGGAAGACGGTTTATGTCATTCCGACCCCTCCAACACTAATGCATTACATAAAAGTGCAGCCTATAAGCCCATATAGGTGAAGTAATAAGGAGTCGAAGTTCGCATAAAACCATCATAGAACAACATAAAAGATAGAAAACTTGACCAAATACTCATTTCACATCATATAGAATCATAGACAGATCATCCTATGCCCTCAGAAACATGGGGAACTACTCACAAGTGTAAAACATGATATGGACCAAGGCATAATGATTACAACACAATCTGAATATATAATCTCCCCACCAAATAATGACAAAGTACCAATTAAGAATATGTAATAGCAGTAAAAATAATATCTGCGGTTCAATTCAACACAAACTATGAGTGAGATGACGTCGATCTCGTAGATGGAGATGGTGGTGATGATGGTGCTGGTGGAGATGTTGATGGATATGCCTCCTCTCAAGCCAAGGAGGCACCGGTGCAGCAGGATATGCCCTCTCCCGGAATAGGAGAGGACTTTCGCCTCCGCTGCCGCCTCAATAAATCTCGGGAAAATATGGCTTAGGTTTTTAGGTGAAATGGAGCGTCTAGGATAAAAGGGGGGCCAAAACGACGCCCGAGGTGAAAATGGGCATGGGTGGCGCGGCCTGACTTCCTGGCCGCGCCACTTGGTTGCCGTTCGCACCTCGTGGCCCCTCTCGCGTGATTCTTTCGCTCACGGCCTTTCTTGTGGTGAAAACCTGACCATGTATTTTCCCTTAAATTTTTGCGATCCAGAATGTCCTGAAACAATTAAAATATGAAAAATGAGGTTTCCTGCCTCCCAGGAATAAAATACCAAAGAAGGGGACTTTGTAGGAAAGTCCCAAAAATTATCTAAAAATGCATAAATAACAATGTATGAAGACAAATAACAATGAAAACTAACCCTATATGTGGCAATAATGATGATGCAAAATGCACGTATCAGTAGCCTCACCTTATCAGCCGCATACCAGTGGGCAAGTTGAATTATCCAACAAGGAAATTAAATCGATACTTCAAAAAACGGTTAACCCTACTAGGAAGGATTGGTCTATGAGGTTTAATGATTCTCTATGGGCATACCGTACTTCCTTCAAAAACCCTATGGGAACTACACCTTATATAATGGTTTATGTTAAACCTTGTCATTTACCTTTAGAATTAGAGCATAAAGATTTTTGGGCAGTTAAAAATTGAACTATGATTTTAAAACTGCTGGAGAGAAAAGATTGTTAGACATACAAGCTTTAGATGAATTAAGAAGTGTGGCCTATGAGAGTGCTAGAATTTTTAAGGAGAAAGTCAAAAGGTGGCAGGATAGAAAGATTTAGAAGAGAGAGTTCAAACAAGGAGATAAAGTTTTGCTATTCAACTCTCTTCTTTAGCTTTTTGCAGGGAAATTGAGATCAAAATGGGAAGGACCATATGATGTGTAGGAAGCCTATCCTTCAGGTGTTGTAAAACTAAAAGGCCAGTCTACCTCCAGCTCATGGATCGTTAATGGCCAGCGCCTCAAGCATTACAGGGCTAAGGAGATAAGCGACGTTACTGAAGTTCAAATGCTTTCAGGTGAGGAATTTATTAAAGACACCTATGTTAGCACTTATGATGAAAAGTCTTTTTATGATATTTTTACATCTTGAGTGCTCAGGTCTAAGATTTTATTTGGATTTTTCATACTTATTCCTGTCAAATGGTGCATTTACCATGTTTTTAACCACGATACGGTCGGGCGGTACAGTCGCATCTGCCCGTACCGATGATCGCTAAACCTACTGGATTTTGTCTGCTTTTCTACCGTTTTCGCTTCTTTTGGTACTACCGGGTGGTACGGGCGTATACCCTCTTCAGATACTTTTCGTGTTTTCTCTCGTTTCCGATTTCTTTTGGTACGACCGGGTGGTACGGGCGTATACACCTGTACCGATGGTCGTTAAACTTTCAGATACTTTCAAAGTTTTCTGTTGACCAATGATATAAATAAAAAATACATATTGCTGCATGCCTCGGTACGGGCAGACGGTACGGAGCAAACCCAAACGTACCATATGTTGGTGCCGACTAGGGGATCCGCTATTTATCCCTCTCTTTGAGTTTTTCTTTTCTCAATTTCCCTTTTCAATCTATTATCTCTTTAGAAATTAGGGTTCCACTGAGATTCAATTCCTTCCACTTAAATTTCTTGATAATCTTTAGTTTACTCCTACAAAAGACATGCAACCCTTTCACATCAAGCAGATTTGGGTGAAGAAAGAGGAAGAACCTCAGAAGCAGATCAAGAAGAAGGATACTTTTTTTCCTTCAAACCCTTACAGGTATAACCTCCATGGATCTTCTCTCCAATTTCCTTCGAGCCTACCCTCTATTGATGAGAGGGCGCAGCAAGAAGAAATTGAGGAAAGGATCGCTTCCCTTGAAAACGTTTCTATGGCTTGTGTGGAAACTGTAAGCGAGGGAGTCTACTCTTATTGGCTGATGAGTAAAGACCTTGAGGGTCGAAGACATCAACCAGAGAGTTCAAACGCTGACTAAGTTTGTTCTTGAGATGGCCGATGAAGGAAGTTGCTCGTTAAAGTGATCAAGAACCAACATGATGACATCACAGAGTTAGCTATCGTTTTGTGTGTATCGCACACACCTGCAATCTGAAGCGGGAGGATAATATCAGTGGAGCATCGTTCACCCTCGAGGAAGAATATGTACACTCAAGGAGTTGTGTGATCCCGCCTGTCTTGACACCAAGCTTGGGGAGATCATTCGAAGCCTTGTAAAATTTACTACTAGTATTATGCAAGTATTTTAAGTCATGCATTTTAGAATAAGATCTTTTGCATTAGCATACCCCGTAATTCATTTGGAGAGTGAAGGATTCTTATTCTATGAATTATGAGCCATTTTTTTATTTGAAGCTTGATTGAATCATAACTATTATATTAGATATCTGAATTAAGATGAGTATACTTGTACTTGCATCATGATAATGATTTTATGGTCTTCCACACCGCTAAGTCTTGACAGAATATAAGAACAAAATTATTTACAAAGCATATTATGATCATTGGTTCATCTATCTATCTATCTATCTATCTATCTATCTATTATATTACTAGTACAAAGCCCGTGCGTTGCTACCGCTGATGGATCCTAGCTTTATGGCGGCGGAACGGATTTGAACATTTGGTTAGCATTGTATTAGTAAAATATGGCATGCCTCGTTGTTACACCGGTCATGCGATCATCAATTAGTGTGAGTGTGTATGTGCTCGTCCTGTCTTTTTAGATGTATTTGGAGCAAACTCCAAAGAATTTTGAGAAAGTTCAGTCTATATTTCTCTTTTAATTTTAATTGACTCAAAATATCACTCTATAATTATAAAATATTTTGCATTAATAAAATAGTACTCCCTCTGTCCATAAAAAAACATCGGAGATTTATCTAAACTTAGTCAAATTTATGATATTTTTTATTGACAGGTAGTAATAAGTTATAAAAATCAACTTTACCACAATAAACTCCAGCCTCAGTCGTTAGTTCCGCAAAATCATAAAAACAACATCAACACAAGCGTACACTTAGTCGTATCTTCACTCTCAATCACTGATTCTCTCTCTGTTCCCTGTCTCACACATGAGCTGTTAGCAAACCTCCATGGCTCAATTCCTCACACAACCAGAGCATGCATAGTTTACCTACTTTGACGTATGGAAAAAAACCAGCTGCTGAAGCATCGTGCCGTATGCAGAGGTTGAACATCGAACTTTAACCTTGCGGCTCAAAATGTGATTAAATGGTAGGCTCAGATCTATAATGGACTCCTTCAAAGGCGTGTGCATTCGAGTACCATAGTTCAGTACAACAAAATCCTTAGCTGTGCCAGTGACCCCATCATGGTGCTGAGAAAGTGCCGATTCCCCCTTGGGGCTGTTAGTTTGTGAGCAAAACTGATGGGGACGGTATCCAAAAACAAATGAAATCATAATCTCTCAGGCATGGAGTGTCTGCTCTAGAACGCCGTCAACTGCCACTCCAGTATTCCTGATTTCTTCCAGGATATGTGAAGACCCTGAAAGTGTTGGAAAACCTTGCAGCTCGCCAGCTCAACGAAACCAACTTTACCAGGGCGTGAATAGTTTATATTTTTAGCTTCATGTTCAATGTAGATAACTGATCAGCCGAGATCGTTGTAGAAGACTGAAAGTTGGGCGCAACGAAGACACTGAAATTTTCGGCGTTCCACTCAATTTTACCTCCTCAACACTGCCCATACGATATCATTGCCGGATGAACTCTGGTCGTACGCATCTCACATCCACATCTTCGCGACCTTGTTGATCTGGCGCATCAGAAGTCCGTTCGTCGGGTTCTGCGTTCCCATAGCGTTGGCACCGCTCGACAAGTTTGGTTGTAGCAAAGGAGGTCGCGTGAGACGCACGACCTCATGATGGCCATGAGCTTGGAAGCCGTGGGGAGACAACGCCGCTCACAAAAAGTCTAGGGGTGGCGGCCGGATGAGGATGATCGACACGATATTACTGTGGTGATGCGACGTCCTTGAGAAGTCCGATTTTGTCCGTGTCCAATCGCTTCTCATTCTAGTCTTCAACATTGGAGTGGCAACAATCGTTTTAGCCATGGACAAGCTCATATTGGATTCGAGGCTTTCGAGCTGGACTATTTTGACGCCCAACATGTACACATACTTGACGGATGAAACATACAACGGATGACGGAAACTCATATACAACGCGAGAAATGTTCTGACATGCTCTCTCTGACCAGTACTGCCCACATCGCTTCACACTAACAAGGGTTTGATGGTCCGCCCTCCCCGGAATACCGCACGGTGTCGCCTTCCACGTGCTTCCTCCATCGTGAGGGCGAATGTCGGATTTTCGGTGAAAACAAAAGATAATTTCCAACAAAAATTCTATTTATTGAAATTTTCGATGGATCGATCTCCCCCGAATCATATACGGTGTCGCCTCCCACGTGCTTCGTCCATCGTGCGGGCGCCTTTACAGTGAAAGTTGAAGATAGTTTTCAACAAAAAAAATCTATTTGTTGATTTAAAAAAAAATACTTCATGCAAAATGAGGAAAACAAATGTGTACAAGGCATAAGAAGAAGATTTCACATGTCATTAAGTCGTGCCAGGGAAAAAAAAGATCAGTGTTTGTATGCAGATAATTGCAACGCGAGATCTCATTTATATTCTCGTTGTCCGGATATCATTTGTTTCCTTGGAAGGCGTCCCGGTCTCCATCTATATTCTCGTAGGACTCAGCGCAGGCAGTGGACGACATCTCATCTCTCGTGGTTCCTCGAACGTCGCCATCAATTTAGTTCAACCAACATCCGAGATTCCCTTCCCTTCATATCCTCCTCTGAATTTCTATCACGCGCCGCCTAGCTTCTGGCTAGGTATTCTCCTTGATGGCGCCCGTGCATCTCTCGTGGTTCCTTGACCGTCGCCATCGATTTCGTTCACCAACATCCGAGATTCCCTTCACTTGATCCTCCTCTGAATTTCTATCACGCGCCGCCTAGTTTCTGGCTAGGTATTCTCCTCCGATAGCTCCCGTGCATAATATTCCGTACAGCTCTTGTTTCTCATTGTTTTCTAGGGAGGCTTGTTGATTTCTGGAAATCTAGCGTATATAAACAGGCGAGGCTTAGTACAACGGAGCGAGGTGGGACTATCCTAATCAAAGTATCCAGACGGAACTACTATAGCCTTCATACGAGATGGACTTCATTATTGTACGAAGCCACTTGTGTGGCTTGCCGAAGCCAGCCCACAGCAAATTTCGCACGAAGCGAGGACTGGTGTCCAGGTCAGTTGTCCGTCAAAGCAGCATCAACTGGGCCGGTCCACATGTTGCGATCGATTCATCTGGAGCGATCCAGATTCCAGGAAGAACGGTATTCACTTAGAGCAATTCCAATAGTATAGTCAACTGTTGGCTATAACAAGATGTCATATCATTTGTAGTCATTATATAGTTAACATGTACAATAGTTGGCTATAAGAATGTAGTACTTTACTAATATATGCGCCCACCTTTCACTCTCACAGAGTGCTCTAGGAGCACGTCTGCAAGAGCTTGCTATTGTGATAGTAGCTTCACCTCCCTTCTCTCTCCTCTTCTCTCTCCTCCAACTCATCTAAAATATATTATTTAATGTCTTATAGTCAGCTGACTAGACTCTATTGTACTTGCTCTTAGGGGTGGCAGGGAACGTAATTAAAAAAAAACGCAGGGTAATTTAAAGTTGGACGAAATTTTTGGGGAGAAACCTTACTTCCTTTATAGATAGGTATAGACTAGTACAAAGTCCGTGCGTTGCTACGGCTGAAACTGCTAGTTGATACGTACGATTAAAAAAGATGATTGTTTGCCTTTTTACAAATGCCTTGAATCGAGATTGAAGTGATGAGGTCCATCCATTGATATTGTCTCCTGTGGTTCCTAGATTTGAGGGAATTCCCCATATCAAGCGTTGTTGTGACTTGTGAGCGTCCCACCGCTCCCCTCACTTGCGTGTAGTCTGATTTTTTTTAAAAGAATATAAGTTTACTTTTTAAATTTATAAATATTACATGTTTTGATTTTTTCTAAAATATTGTGGCGTCGTGCTAGAGAATCCTGAAAGGGATCTTTCGGACTGGGCTAACCCGATATAGCAAGATTCTTTTTCGCCATGTCAGGCGATAGGTCTGTCAGGTTGCAAAAACCCGAGGAGACCAGTCGGATCAGGCTATCCCGATATGTCCTGGAGATCGGAGCGCGGCAAAAGAGCTTGACTCATTTGACGGATCATGTCAAAGATTGCTGCAGCCATATGTGAATCTTTTTCGCGGTCATGGACGCCGCTCTAGACGTACGCATGCACACTCGCCAATACAATATTGTCTCTCGCGTATCAATTCACGACGCCCTATTGTTTGCATGTGTGCGCGAGGACAACTGTGATTCCCCTGTCCCTGCCTGGCTGTGATTTGTTGTAGGATCGCGTGAGTGAATATTCTTGGCAGTGCCGGAGCCAGGACAACAATCATGTGTTGTTAGCTTAATGTTGTGTAGTTAAATACATGTATTTATATATATTTTTAATAATTTTTTGCACACTTTCAGTTTGTAAATGACTACACAGCTCAAATCTGGCTCCACCACTGATTCTTGGCAATCCTGCCGTCTCTCTTTCTGATTGCGATGTCGTGCAGTTCAGCCCGACCTATTATTTTGCGCTGGGCAAGGCCTAAGGAATCCTGGCCTGTCCGGTTAGCCCAACCCAAAAAGTTCCTTCTATGATTCTCTATCCCGACGATGTATTTTTTTTGAAAGTAAAATAAAGAAGTTTATTATTTATGAAATTAAAGAAAAAGAAAATAATATTTTAAAATCAGTCCGCTCCAACATACATAAGTGGACAGCTCATATAGCTGTTAATGCATTTGATTGGCTCACAACCCCATAAGCGATTAATTAGGTAACCCCAGCAATCATAATTTGGAGAGGCATGGCTCTCGCTTCCGTTTTCTATCCCGTGCAATGATAATCTCGTATCTACCGCCGGCCGGCTCTCTTTGTTTTTCCCGGATTGAGGCTCCGCCATCTCTCCTCTATATTTCACCATCCGCCCCAAATTCATCTGTGATAGTGCTCCAACTTTAGATTATTTGTCCTCTTTCCATCAGCCTTTTTGAGTTCTGATCATTTGATCAACCGTTCAATGTTGTTATTTTGGCACAGCTCGCTGATAAGCCAGCAAATTTTCAAGCATATAAACAGGTAAAATCGGTATTCGTGAGCGAGGTGGGACTAAATAATTCTTACGCCGAGCAGTGAATGACTTTACGTGGCTGAGGCTGGTCGCATGAAACATAGCGGCCGAGCCGTCCAAGCCCATGGGCCAGTTTCTAGCGACCCTATTCTCGGGCGATCACCGATTGGACATCAGCTTTTAATTATGCGAACACAACGGTTGTAGCGAACTGATTTTAATTACACGGTGGCATCAGCCTGTAAATTTCTGTCAACTCTGAGAGCAAGTTTAAAACGGACGAAAATTTTGGGGAGAAACCTTACTTCCTTTATTAGTGGGTAAAGATATAGATTAAAACAACAAACAACCAATGGTGAGGATTTCTCACGCCAAAACGTGGAGATTTAACGGTGGAGATTTAGCAAGCACGTCTAAAGTTTTAAAACAACAGCGTGGAGATATAACGAGCACGTCCAAGCACGTAGAACCAACACACGTGACAAATCAGTTCAAAAAAAAAACACACGTGACAAATTGATGTACCGGATCAACACGTCAACAGGTAATTGTAATCTGAGAAGGGATCAAAACATGATGTCCGACGTTAACACGTTAAACAGCCGCGAGCAAAACCGTTTTAGGACCGTACATTATACGGCTGACCTCATGGATGATGTCATGTACATAACAGCCTGAATGCTTGATCGAGATAAAAAGGTTTAAACGGCCAAACCATTTCAGCAAATCGACCTGATCGACGAGTCGTGCCGAGCGCCTATATAAAGGCCCAAGGGAGAGGCACACATCGATCTCCATCTCAATGCAGGCAAGGGCTAGCGCGAGGAGCCGCAAACAACAACGAGCAGAAACGAGAGTGGGATGGGAATCGATGGGAATCAAGAGGTGATGGATTCTCCGACGAGATCTGAGGCGGTTAATGCCATCATGCTGCCGGCCGCGTTGATCATCGTGGAGCGCTGCATGTCTGTTGTTGACGTGCTGCATAAAAGCCTAGGAGAGAAGCTTTTTTTTAGATCGCCTAGGAGAGAAGCTGGTGGCGGCCAACGCTCACATCGGCAAATCGACAGTACAGCAGGCAACACTATCAACTTCAGGCTATACTCGCTGGTTGCATCGGCAAAACGACAGATCAGCAGTCCATACCTGGTGCTTGACCAGATCAACCTTTTGCAGAATTATAGATGCTGATATCATGTTGATCGGTGCCGAGGGAGATGTCTAGGCGGCCGTTGACGAGGGCGTCCTAAAACCGGCTTTTCTCTAATGAGTTCGACACGACGATGGGATGGCCTTTTGACGATCTAGCACTGACAAAGTGACGACCATACGAATCTCTGAGTCTATGACAAGCCCCATCGATGTGGCGATATCGATCTAGCCCAAAGGAACGGCGGGCAATGGTACTGCGGATGGTCTAATACTCAACTCAACCACCGCGATTAATTTGCATTAGAGCCTAGATTCGCCATCCCACTAGCAGTTGATCGAGTCCACACCTACCTAACAGAATTCTGACGAATCGGTCATGGCCGTGCAACGGCGATCGTGGTTATTTCACTGATGAGACTGACGAAACTGAAGAACTAAAGCTAACAGTGCTACTGAACTAAAAAAAATAAACAATGAAATTATTCTGCAAAGATTCTAGAGGTGGTAGCGTTACAGGCGTTTAGATGGGCGAGCCATTTCTGTAAGTTCAATCGTCTGAAGGAGATGCCACCAAAATCTAAGCTCGATAGCATTTCTCCAGCTGATGCTTGCTTCTTGGGTGCCAACCGGCTCCGCGGATTCGCCGAACGCCCGGCTATTGGCACTCGAGGTGGGATCCTCCTACTCTGGGATGACTCCAAGGTGCAGGTCACTGATATAGTGATCACTGAATTCTGCCTCTCCGCGTCTGTCCACATTTTCAACTCCGACCGCAGCTTCAAGATAACCACTGTGTATGGCCCCACGGCTAGTAATAGGAAAGATGACTTCTTCGCCGAGTTAACCACCCAAAAGCCTACCCCTGGGGTGCGATGGATTGTGCTTGGAGACTTCAACCAAATCCATCGCGCAAGAGACAAAAACAAAAGAAAGGTCAACCGTGGGAGAATAAACCGTTTCCGTTTGGCCTTACAGGCATGTGAGCTTAAAGAGGTGCATCTTCAAAACAGACGTTTCACTTGGAGTAATGAACGCTTAAGTCCAACTCTTTGCAAGCTCGATGCCTTTTTTTGCAATTCCGAATGGGACCTTTGCTTCGACACACATGTTCTTCATGCGCTCTCCTCCGCCTTATCGGACCATTGCCCACTTCTTCTTGCCGATGATAGCGGCCCGCGGAGGCCAAGGACCTTCAAGTTTGAAAACTTTTGGGCTAGGGTGCCCGACTTCATTCATACCGTGCAAGCCGCTTGGGACGAACCCTCCGATCATGTTGAGCCCTACCATATTCTTCACCACAAGCTTCAATCCACGGGAAAGCGCCTTACCGCTTGGAGCCGCGGGCTTTTCTCAAATTCCAAAGTCCTTTTCCATGCCGCCCTTCTCCTCATCCTCCTTCGACATCGCCCAAGAGTCAAGGACATTATCCATGGAGGAGCATGAGTTTCGGAGTTGCCTTAAGAGGAGGATCACGAGCTTAGCCTTGATTGAGAGAGCAAGGAAGAAGCAATGTGCCCGTATCACAAACATAAAAGAGGGAGACGCAAACACGAAGTTTTTCCATTTGAGAGTTAATGCCCGGAGACGGAAAAACCACATCCATCGCATCAAACATAACAACGGTTGGGTCACCAATCATGAGCATAAGGAAGCGATCGTCCTCTCACACTTCTCCTCGGTCATGGGAAGGGGAGAAGCTAGGAAATGTGATTTCAATTGGGATGGCATTGTCTTTGAAAATCCGTCCTTGCAACACCTTGGGGAGCCTTTCACCGAGGAGGAAGTGCTCCATGCCATAAAGCAATTGCCGGGTGACAAAGCACCCAGGCCGGATGGGTATACGGGCATATTCTTCAAAAGGTGTTGGGACGTGGTCAAAACGGATCTTATGCGGGTGATTCATCAATTTGGTAACCTCCATGTGTCAAACTTACATTGGCTCAACTCCGCAAATGTGGTCCTCTTGCCAAAAAAGGATGGTGCCGAGGAGATTTCCGACTTTAGACCGATTAGTCTAATCCATTCCATCGCAAAAATTATAACCAAAGTGCTTGCCATTCGCCTTGGACCGTCCATGAATGAGCTCATCTCAAATGCCCAAAGTGCTTTCATAAAAAGAAGAAGTATACATGACAACTTTCTCTATGTCAAAAACATGGCTACAAGATTGCATAAGAACAAGAACCCGAGTCTCCTCCTCAAACTTGACATCCGCAAAGCCTTCGAATCCCTAAGGTGGGATTACTTGATTGACCTCCTTCAACGGAGGGGCTTCCCGAGTGCTTTCCGTAATTGGATTACCGCCCTCCTCGTCACTTCTTCTTCCCGGGTCCTTCTCAATGGTGTGGCCGGCCCTCCCATCTCTCATGGCCGCGGGCTCCGGCAAGGGGATCCCCTCTCACCTTTGCTCTTCAACCTTGGAATTGACCCGTTGCAACAAGTGCTTGACCTTGCCACCGCCCACGGCCTTCTTCACAAAGTTAGGAGACGGGGACCCATTTTGCGCACTTCCCTCTACGCCGACGATGCGATCATTTTCCTTGCGCCCTTAAGAGAAGATATCCGCAACCTTGCATGCATCCTTAAGGCTTTTGGAGAGGTCACCGGCCTTTGCACTAACTTCCAAAAGAGTTCCGTTGTTCCTATTCATTGTCATGGTGTTGCCTTGGATGATATACTTGAAGACCTTCCGATTCGTAGAGAAAAATTTCCTATCAAATACCTCGGACTTCCACTATCGGTGTGGCAATTGAAGAATGTGGATTTTCAACCTCTAATTGATAAGATGGCCGGGAAAATTCCAACTTGGGATGGCAAATTCATTAACATGGCCGGTCGAACCGCTCTTGTCAAGTCCGTCATTGCCTCCCAAGCGATCTATCACCTAACTCCCCTTGTCATTCCGCCTCCCGTTCTCGACAACATGAAGAAGATTGAGAGAGCCTTTCTTTGGACGGCAACCGACAAAGTCACGGGAGTGCAATGCAAAGTCAATTGGGAGACGGTTTGCCGCCCCAAAGATCTTGGGGGGCTTGGAGTGCTTAATATTGAGAAATTCGCAAGAGCCCTTAGATTGCGGTGGCCTTGGTTAGAATGGACGGACCCGGCCAAGATTTGGGTTGGCTTGGGAAATCCTTGCACGGAGGTGGACATGGACCTTTTCTATGCTTCCACAAATATCGTTGTGGGAAATGGGAAGAAGACGAAGTTTTGGGATGCCCCTTGGCTTAATGGCTTGAAACCTAAAGACCTCGCCCCTCTCATCTATGCGGAGTCTAAGGGAAAAAATTGGACGATCAACAAGGCTACAAAAAATGATGCTTGGATTGGCATGATCCATATTGAAGGAGATCTCACCTTTGCTCACTTGGAGCAGTTTATTGATCTTTGGACTATGCTTAATGGCTACAACTTTGACGAGGATGTGGAGGATTCCATTTCTTGGACGCTCACGGAAGATGGCCACTACACGGTGGCATCGGCTTACAAAGCACAATTCTTTGGCACCATTGCCTCAGATTTTAAGAGGACCGTTTGGAAGATTTGGGCACCTCCAAAAGTTAAGTTCTTTGCTTGGCTTGCCCTTCAAAATAGGCTTTGGACGGCGGATCGTTTGCAAAAAAGAGGTTGGCCTAATTGCGGCAATTGCCCTCTATGCATGAGGAGTGCGGAGTCCATCGATCATCTTCTCGTTCATTGCCGTTTCACCCAAAGGCTTTGGGGTCTAATCAAAGAGTGGCTCGGTTTATATTCTATTGAACTCCACACGTGGCTTGCTATGTCTCTTCATGAGTGGTGGAGCCTCATGACTGGTGCCTCTATGCCAAACCGGAAAGCTCTTGGGTCCGTTGTTCTCCTCACCTCTTGGGAGATTTGGAATGAGCGAAACGCTAGAATCTTTAGGCACAAACATGCTCCGCCAACGGTGGTTTTCGGGAACATTAAAAAAGAGCTAAAACTTTGGGTCGCCGCGGGGGCGAAGCATGTGAGTATTTTGATGCCGCGAGAGTAGGCGGTTTGTAAAGTCTCGTTGGGTCACCTTGTAAACTTCTTATTTCTCCTTAATTAATAGAATGAGGCAAAGCTTTTGCCTCCGTTTCAAAAAAAAAAAAAATCTACACCGAAACATGCTCCCATGCATGCCTGCTCCATATGATGCCTGGAATCAGATATCCTCAACATCAGAATAGATGGTGCATAGTCGGATGAAACAAAATCAGGTACGATTTTGTGATTAAAAAAGGACGTGCTAAACCTGGGCATAGTTAGCAACTCAAAACAGAGCAGGCTATGGCAAATCACTCAGCTGGACTTTAGTTTAGCACCCAATTGCTTACACAAAACATTCGAACTGACATGCACGTTCACCAATCCCATTCAAATAGGTTTTGCCCTGTCCTTCAACTAAATTTCCGGTGCATGCATTGTGTATATTCAGAGGATTTGATGAGAAATACTCCTACACAACATGTACATGCATCTTATAGAAGAGAGCTTAATGACATGAGCACCCGGGCTGACCGATGAGATGTCAAGCAATAAAAATGCTCAATCAGCATGGTGCCATAAGAGTCTTAAGACAGCAGAAATTTTTTGATAGCGAACCCATGGCAATTTAATTTTGCGAACGAATAGACCTGACATATTCTGCCACAATTTAGTATATGAATATGCATAAACATTTTACAGAAATGTCGGAAAACAAGTCAATAGGTTCATCTGTGTATGAAATGCATGGCCCATTGGTTTTATATATAGATTATAACTACTATACTAACTGGGAACTAACATCTTTTTTCTCATAATTTTGATTTTTCTTTTTGATTAACATGGTGGTGACACGTATAGTTTTTACCTGGCTTAATTTTTGTAGGAATCTCTTGTGTGCAGTTTGGGGCTGGCTAGCGTTTTAGAAAAAAATAGTTACATGTGCTGCTGATACTAGGCTTCAATGGTGGGTTTTTTTCTTGTGTGGACGTAGCTGGCACATTGGTTCAGCTCATCGATTTCTGTATCGTCGGTTCGTTCCTGGGCTCATCTTTGACTCCATATTTTCTCTCCCCACGCATTCTTCTCCTTGCATCTAGATTTCTCTCGAAAACTATGCCTCTTTCTTCTCTCAGTCCCTCCAATTGCTTCTGCTCCACCACAATCTGTGAACCAAAAGAGGAGCAGTCTCTATCCACACCACCGCTGCAAGAAATTTTTTGGTGGTCGGCAGCGAGAAAAGAGGTGGTGACCAGCGACATGGGGAGCGGCTGCCGGCGGAAAGAGAGGAGGCTATCGGTGGGCGGTGGCGGGAGTGGATGCAGCTGCCGGCGTTCGGGAGAGGATGAATCCACCATCACGGCATCACAGTATGTGCTCTGCTCTGGCCGACGCTGACGGGAAGCTGTCCCACGCGGTGATCCTCGCCGCTGATCAGTTCGTTTTCTTGACCTCGTGGACTCCAGTGCCGGCAGTGCGCAAGTCCGGCGGCGGCAGCAAGAAAAGGCCATGGCGTGCTCCGCTCTGGCCGACGCTCACGGGAAGCCGCCGTTCCACGCGGTGATCCACGCCGCCGTCCATTCGTCTTCTCGACCTCACGGACTTCAGTGCCGCCGGTGCAAAAGTCCGGTGACGGCAACAGGAAAAGGCAACGGGGACCATACGATGTGCGCCCCGCAGGAACCTGCGGCAGTGGGACCTGCCGCAGCGGGCCAGTGAGCCGATGCAGAAGGTTGTCAAGACGTATGCCTTGGTCACCGGCGAGGCCTCTCACTCCTCCCATCCTGTCCAGGTCGCCGGCCAGGCTGTGCTGCAGCCTGCAAGTTCTTCACCTCGCCAACGAAGGCGAGCACACAGGTACGCGGACTCACTCCGTCCTGTTTATCTGCATCTTGCAATTTCTTATTCCTCTGTGTGCTGCCTGATGTGTAACTTAATCGCGGTGTCAAGCTGGATCGAGCGATTGCAGAGAGTATAGAAGAAGGCTATTGAAGAATCCCCTTTTTTGTATGTCAGAACAACTACGGTTGCACAAAATCTGGGAATAACATAAGTGATGGATCTGTTCAAGTGGCAGAAGATATTGTAGAGAACAAAAGTTTCTATGAGCTGCATTCACCGACCAGATTATGTATTCACGATCCTTGCCTCCAAGCCTTCTTGCGCTGCTACATCCAGCATATGGAGGTGGCGGTTGGATGGCTCAGGAGGTCCATCCTCTTCACCCATCTGCGTTGTTGCATTGGCGCATGTCTCCTGCTGAGGTGCTACACGCTCAGTTGTCCCACCATGGTGCGCCGCTTCCCCATCTTCTTCTCAACTTGTGCAAGCCGGCAGTGATGCCGAGTCCACGCAACTACACAAGGGAAGGACTACATTATCTAGGAGATCTCGGGCGGCCCGTGGGAGGCCAGGCCAGGCCGCACGAACAGAGGGTACAATGCTGGTCGCAGTTTACTTCACATTCTTTGATCAGTCAATGGCCTGTTAGTGATTCTAAGTTGATTTACTGTTATGGTGCTGATGTTCCTGCAGGAATATGAATACTGTAGATGGGCGTCTCGGTGAATTTCAGTATCGGCAAAGGGAAGAGAAAAGATGAGATGGGTTGCACCATGGCCACAAAAAAGTATGTACTACTTCCTTCATGATATGACTATCTCTGAAAAATTGTAGTTGCACACGGTACCAATAAAGATACAGGTGCTGAGGAAAAAAAATGGTTAGTCTTTTCTTCTATTTTTGTTGTAACTAAATTACTCATCTCTTGATTCGATTTTCACACACGACTGTAGCCTCTAGCTGGCCAGATGAGCGTTGTGCTTGCTGCAAGAAGAGTGATGTTAATATTACTAAGAAATAGACGTTCTATCAATTTTTTTGAGGTCTATTCTTAAATGGAGATCCTTGGTTCTCTGTCCATGTAGAGAAAGTGAGTTACCAGAACACAGTACACTATAAAATTACAGTATTTGAGTACTAAGAAATGGACTTTCTGTCAATTGTTCTTGAGGTCTATTCTTAAATGGAGATCCTTGGTTCTGTGTACATGTAGAGAAGGTGAGTTACCAGAATCCATGTACACCATAAATTTACAGTATTTGAGTTACACGTGAGATACCTAAATTTCACTTTTAGACCTGATATTTGCAGACTAACAGTTTCTCAAAACGCATGATTTTTTGTACCTTTTCTTTTTCTGTTCAGATTTATTTACTGTTTCAAAGCTACATACTATGTGAAGATGCTCCTCTTTTGATAAGTACACCGTGTTGCCTCAACTTATTTCCTTTCCCTTCTATGCAGACTATTTTAGCTTTCAATATTATCAGCGAGTAACTGTCACATATGTTCATTCAAATATATTTCTAGCTTCCTAAATTGCACATTGCTCAGAGCATTGGTTCTCCTTTCTTACAAATTACTTTGAGTACTAATATTGTTAGAAAATTATTATCACAAACAAGATGACGTTTACATCTTTGCTTCTCCTTCAGTGTAGATTATTCTAACTCCAAATACTATCAGAAAATTATCATCACAATTGGTGACTTAACAATACTTCTACCTTTCTAAGCCTCATGTTGTTTAGATACATTTTCATGCATGACCAGTACTAATTAAAATGATTCAGTTTCATTGTATCCATTTCTTCTTGCAAATCTTTGTTGCCCTTTTCTTGGGTACAAGAAACACAGTAACTTCCCTTCTGTCCTAGGGACACACAGTGGAAGGATGCTTGCCGACTGTCTTGAGGTCTATTTTTAAATGGGGATCTCTCTTAATAAATTGTATTGTCTTGCTTGCAAAAAAATGTTGCATAGGAACTGAAATATCTTGAACATATTATTTCCTAAATATTTTCGGCTAATACATCCTCATAGTCATTACAGTATAGAGTTAAGTGCTTCACCTTTTCGACGAGGTTGTTTGCTTCTGCTAGTCCTCTGCAGTTGGGCGTTAGTGGTGCCGTGGTGGTGATGCTTCTGGGTTTAAAGAGTGGGTGCAACAAAGATGATCTACAATCTTTGATAGAAGTAATGTCTTTGTTTCTTCAGTTTCAAATCATATCATTTTTTCAGTCCCAAGCTCATATACATGTGTATTCATAGAAGTACCTTTTTAGAGAAAAATTAAAACTAGCAGTCATGTATTTCCCACTTTTAATGCTATGAAAAATAATAATTGTAGAAAATTATTATTGAAAAGAAAATGAAACACGAGTGCAGCCAACTGTTTCGTTCTCTGCACCCGCACAATATCTAGGCTCAGCGTTTCATTTTAGGCAAGGAGGTCACACACTGTAAAGTGAATTTTTAAAAGGTTAGCACATTACATTGTTACTCATGCATGCTTTAAAATACCCATATGATCAAAAAATTATGCTAGATCAACAATATATCTCGAATTTATTAATATATGTATTGCTGTTCGCTTGCTATAGAACTTGCTGCTGACGGTTTACCTGCTTTCCCTCTGTAATAAGAATTCAACCTTAGTCAATATTGCAGGGCAACAAAAGAGGGTGTGCCAATGCTACAACACAACATCGACAATTAACTTATTTTTCCACTCTAATTAACTTTGCAATGCAGGAGACAACGGCAGCAGCTACCATCCGGACATTCCGACGCTGAAATGGCGGTACTAGGGAGCCTAATTAATCTGTTGCCCATATAGTCTCATGACCATATAGTTTCCTGTTTCTGAATAGCTTTCTCTGATCAGCACATAGTTGCTTCACATGTAGGCAAGGAACATAATCCTCCAGGTTATTCTACCAAGGATTTTGACGACCTAACTGAAGCATTATTTTGTTAAGTCTAACACAGAGCATATCAATTGTTGCACTGATGTAGACACTTAACTTGATCTGGTGTATCAGTGTCCACCAAGTTCTAATAGACTGATGCAACTAAACTTCAAGCAGATGTCTCATTAGACTTCACTACTATGTTCTTGACTTTTTTTGTGCCTCATGCTCTTTTTTCTGGTTGCATTTTCTTTTCGGCTGCACTACACACACTGCAAAAAATTACCATATGGTGCTCACCATATGGCGCGGCGTGCCGTCGTGCCGATCATTGCTAGTATTAGTAACATGATGTAATATATATTTTTGGACAATACACAATAAAAATAATTTCGAATTTACATTATTCACAGAATGTAGATGAATTGAAATGCTTATCCAGTACGTCCAACTTTCTATAGGCATAAAGTATGCAGCCCAATTTTCTATATGAAAAACACAATTTCACTAATTCCTTGCTAATTAGAACTCCATACGAAATCCATCGATAGAAAATTTTCAAAATAATTATTATATAGGATATTAGTAGTCGGAGTCATGTATAGAAATGAAGAAAAAAATTGCTGCAAAGAAACATGGTGGGAGTCAGGGAAAGAAAATTTTATTCTACTAAGAAGTGATGAATATACACCATGCATTAGATGGTCAAACGAGATAGACAATAGTAGTAGGCAGCATGTTGATGAAGAAAAACAAATGAGAAAGCGGCCAATCATATGTTCGGTGCAACAATAGAATAGATAGTTTAGTTACAACTCATGGATGTTTGGGTCTTATAGGCTTAGCCATTCACAAAATCCAGTTGGTGAAAAAGTTATTATGAAAGTTCATACAATTGGTATCGAAATCTATACATTATTTTGCATCCGCTTTCAATTTGTCTCATACAATTGTAGATCTTCACGAACTAATGCACTTTATGGAAATACTTATAACATCTAAATTCATGATGAATTAAATGGATAAATTGATGACGTCAAGGTTAAATATCTTATCGAAAGAACAATGACAAACGTAACAATACATATTAAATCTATCTAGCCGCGCAAATGCGCGGATCCATTGGCTAGTTATATAATTAAAACAACAAATATTGTATGGCTCAGATTAAGCAACAACCAAGGAACGGTTTAGATTATAAAACCTATCTACGCATGAGTATAATGCTAGGAGGAAAGCCTCATCTTCCAGGTTCGGTTCCAACCACATAACCCCTTGCCCTTCCTCATCTCCCTTCGCGGCATGGATCTGGTGGCGGCGAGTTCAATCCAACAGCTGCGCTTCCCGACTGCTCCTCCAATCAGTTCTCATTACGTTGGAGAACACCGAAAAAGCCTCCTCTACCTCCCATCTCTGTTGGTATCTATTGTGTGTCTCATCGAACTGGCGGCGGCGAGTTCAATGGGGTGCCCATTGCATTTTCTGATTGCTCCGATAATCGGTTCGTATCGCAGTGGTGCTGGCCGGACAAGTATCGAGCATAAATACTCCCTCTTGGAGTCACAAGTATCAACTTGGCCAGAGCCTCTACTAGCAACATAGAGCATGCAAGAACATAAACAACACATATATGATAGATTGATAATCAACTTGACATAGTATTCAATATTCATCGGATCCCAACAAACACAACATGTGGCATTACAAATAGATGATCTTGATCATGATAGGCAGCTCACAAGATCTAACATGATAGCACAATGAGGAGAAGACAACCATCTAGCTACTGTTATGGACTCATAGTCCAAGGATGAACTACTCACGCATCAGTCCGGAGGCGGGCATGGTGATGTAGAGCCCTCCGGTGATGATTCCCCTCTCCGGCAGGGTGCCGGAGGTGATCTCCTGAATCCCCCGAGATGGGATTGGCGGCGGCGGCGTCTCTGGAACTTTTTCCGTATCGTGGCTCTCGGTAATAGGGTTTTCGCGATGGAGAGTTTAAGTAGGCGGAAGGGCAGAGTCGGGGGGCGCTCGAGGGGCCCACACCATAGGCCGGCGCGGTCCCCATGCTGGCCGCGCCGCCCTATGGTGTCGCCACCTCGTGGCCCCACTTCGTATCTCCTTCGGTCTTCTGGAAACTCCGTGGAAAAATAAAACCCTGTGCGTTCGTTTCGTCCAATTCCGAGAATATTTCCTTTGTAGGATTTCTGAAACCAAAAACAGCACAAAACAGGAACTGGCGCTTCGGCATATCGTTAATAGGTTAGTGCCGGAAAATGCATATAAATGATGTAAAGTGTGTATAAAACATGTGCGTATTGTCATAAAACTAGCATGGAACATAAGAAATTATAGATACGTTTGAGACGTATCAAGCATCCCCAAGCTTAGTTCCTACTCGCCCTCGAGTAGGTAAAAGATAACAAGGATAATTTCCGAAGTGACATGCTGCTATCATAATCTTGATCAATACTATTGTAAAGCATATGAGATGAATGAAGTGATTCGAAGCAATAGTAAAGATAATGACTAAACAACTGAATCATATAGCAAAGACTTTTCATGAATATTACTTTCAAGACAAGTATCAATAAGACTTGCATAGGAGTTAACTCATAAAGCATTAAATTCTTAGTAGAAAGTTTTGAAGCAACACAAAGGAAGATATAAGTTTCAGCAGTTGCTTTCAACTTCAACATGTATATCTCATGGATAATTGTCAACACAAAGTAATATGATGAATGCAAATAAGCAAGTATGTAGGAATCAATGCACATAGTTGACACAAGTGTTTGCTTCTAAGATAGAAAGAAGTAGGTAAACTGACTCAACATAAAGTAAAAGAATGGCCCTTCACGGAGGGAAGCATGGATTACTATTTTTGTGCTAGAGCTTTTATTTTGAAAACATAGAAACAATTTTGTCAACGGTAGTAATAATTCATATGTGTTATGCATAAGACATCCTATAAGTTGCAAGCCTCATGCATAGAATACCAATAGTGCTCGCACCTTGTCCTAATTAGCTTGGATTTACATGGATTATCATTGCATAACATATGTTTCAACCAAGTGTCACAAAGGGGTACCTCTATGCCGCCTGTACAAAGGTCCAAGGAGATAAATCGCATTTGATTTCTCGTTTTTGATAGATCTCAACTAAGGACATCCATACCGGGACAACATAGAAAATAGATAATGGACACCTCTTTAATGCATAAGCATTCAACAACAGATAATATTCTCATAAGAGATTGAGGATTAGTGTCCAAACTGAAACTTCCACCATGATTCATGGCTTTAGTTAGCGGCCCAATGTTCTTCTCTAACAATATGCATACTCAAACCATTTGATCATGATAAATCGCCCTTACTTCGGACAAGACGAACATGCATAGCAACTCACATGATATTCAACAAAGGTGTAATAGTTGATGGCGTCCCCGAAACATGGTTACCGCTCAACAAGCAACTTATAAGAAATAAGATACATAAGCTACATATTCAATACCACAATAGTTTTTAAGCTATTTTCCCATGAGCTATATATTGCAAAGACAAGGAATGAAATTTTAAAGTTAGAACTCAAGTAATTTACTTTGGAATGGCAGAGAAATACCACATAGTAGGTAGCTATGGTGGACACAAATGGCATGGGTTTTGGCTCAAGGATTTGGATGAACGAGAAGCATTTCCTCTCAGTACAAGTATGAACCAGTACAGCAAAACTTACATAAGAACATATTGCAAGCATTATAAGACTCTACACTGTCTTCCTTGTTGTTCAAACACTTCACCAGAAAATATCTAGACTTTAGAGAGACCAATCATGCAAACCAAATTTCAACAAGCTCTATGGTAGTTCTTCATTAATAGGTGCAAAGTACATGATGCAAGAGCTTAAACATGATCTAATTGAGCACAACAATTGCCAAGTATCAAATTATTCAAGACAATATACCAATTACCACATGAAGCATTTTCTGTTTCCAACCAAATAACAATGAACGAAGCAGTTTCAACCTTCGCCATGAACATTAAAAGTAACGCTAAGAACACCAGTGTTCATATGAAACAGCGGAGCATGTCTTTCTCCCACACAAAGTGTTGGGGGGATGACCCCCGGTATGCCAAAGGCATGCCAAACCGGATGGTTTGAGCCATCGAGATACCGGTTTAATGTTCGTACCGGAACATAGAGATAAGAAACTAGCTAAGTGAGGCTAAGCCGGTATCCCCAAGAGGGGTATGCCGGAACCGGATAAGAAGATACCGGGCTACCGGAAGGAAGAGCATATCGGCAGGACTGGTCAAAGATTCTCTCCAGAGCTAGAAGACAAGGGTGAGCTAAGCAAAGTGGCTTTAAACGAAGGGCTGACGATAAAGAGAAGGATGACGGTCAAAGAAGCCGGAGGACGTCAGCATCCCTGATTAAAGAGGACTCCGGTGTCATCTATGATTAAAGTAGCTTTATAAAGTAGTTTGTCTAGTCAAAGATGCCATTAGGGTTTCTTGCCCTGTAAGCCACCCTCTCCCCTATATAAGGAGAGGGGGCAGCCCTTTTTACACACAGGCACGAAGGGACCTAGGTCTAGAAGAACACTTGTACTGAGAAACTTGTAACCTGTTGAGATCAATAAAGAAGATGATCTAGAGCGAGTTATTCCTTATGTCTTTCTTCTTCAACCTCTAGCCTTGGCTAAGTTCTTGAGGAAACCATCCGGAAGTTCATCCCGTCTAATCACAAACCCTCCCCCGAATCCTCTTGCGTCCATTCGGCCCCAACTCAAGCCATCCTATGGCATCTGTCTGTTCACCACGACGACAGTTGGCGCCCACCGTGGGGCATGAAGTGGCGCTTGCTGGAATACACATTCGGGCGGGCATCCTCGAGGTCGCCGGCGAGCGGACAGTGTCCGCGCTCGTCCAGCGCTTCTACTCCATCGACTTCATCAACGACAACGCGGGCTGCTTCGCCAACGGCGGCATCTTTCCCAAGAACGGCCGCATCATCGAGTTCGGCAGCCACCGCGTCTACTTCGGCACCGTCCCCGTGCGCCAGCACCTTTCGCCGGTGCTGGTGGCACCGGACCCGCCAAGGTGGCTCTGTGCTGGCCGCGCTGCCGGCAGCGTCGAGGTGATGATGGCTGGCGCAGCCGTCGCGGGCAAGGAGGCTGCAGATGAGGTTGCTGGTCGTGCGGCTTCGACCCGTGCGGCCAAGCCACCGCTGGAGCGCGACACCGGCGCACCGGGAGCATCTTCCGCACCACCGGCAACACCTCTCCAAGCGGCGATGAACGTGCTGGCAACGCCCATCGCGCAGAACATCGACCCGGCGGTGGCTCAGGCGGAGCTGGAGGCGACACGCAAGAAGCTGCTCGGGAGCGGCGCCGACATCGTCCGGACGCAGCGCGAGCTGAACCTAACCATACGTGAGTACAACGCTGCCCATGGCTTTGCTTCTGTTAGCGCTCATGCTGCTAGGATACCGGAGAACCGGCTTAAGGCTCGCAATCTAGATCAGGATTTGCGTAAGGAAGTTCTTACCGGCAAGAGTACCTCCGCATCTGCTAGCATCGTAGAGAAACCTAAGTACAGTAGCCCGGATAAAACCATAAAAGCTGCTAAGGCTGCTGTAGATCTGTGTGACTCGCTTACCGGAGAGGCTTTGGCAAAACAACAAGAGCGTGTCAGAGAGCTGCTAGATACTGTAGAGCAGCAGAACGCTGAGCAGCTGGCTAAGCTGAACAATGCTATGGCCTCAAGATCCGCGCGTTCAACAAAGAATGCCGGAAGCAAGTCCCATGGGCAGGCCTCGTCCCCCCATCCGGACAGGAGAAGAGAAAAAGAGGTGAACGCACAGCAAATGACTGTGTACGATCCGGTCCTTGCCGGTAAACAACAAGCTGGGCAACACGATGCCGGTAGAAAAAGCCAAGGGGCAGATCGAGGCTACGCCAAAGGAGGCTATGCCGGAAACAATCATGCCGGTAGACACGAAACCGGGCAAAACTATCCGGCTGCAAGGGCAGCGTATGATGATGAGGAGATGCCTCCACCAAGGTACCGGCAGGCAAGGGCCGCGGTACCGGAACGTTACGATGAAGCTGATTCAACAAGACTCACCGCTTACCGGAACCCTTTGGGAGAGCGGTTGGGAGAAAGAAACTTGCCGGAACGGGATGCGAGGCACCGTCTGGATAGAGTGTACCTGTCTGAAATGATTGAAGCAGAAGGTCCTCCGGGTCCAAAGTGCTTTGGCCCAAGGATCATGAAAGAGCAACCACCGGTTCGCAATTTCCAGTTGCCCCGTGACACCAAAACATACGATGGCACCACTAAGCCGGAAGACTGGCTCGCGGATTACGTGACCGCGGTATACGTTGCTGGTGGCGGAGGTGTCATAGCCGGAGGAGGAAACCGGCGTTGGGCCGTGAGAATCGTGCCAACATTTCTGGTAGGACCGGCGAGAATCTGGCTGAACAACTTGCCGGAAGGAAGCATAAATGGCTGGTTGGACTTTGAGGAAGCTTTCGTGAGCAACTTCAGCAGCACCTACAGAAGGCCAAACAGGCCTCAGCAGCTCGCTTTGTGCGTGCAGCGCCCGCAAGAAACAGACCGGGATTACCTGACCCGGTGGAACTCCACTAGAAACTCTTGTGAAGGAGTGATAGAAGCGCAAGCCATTGCTTGGTTCAGCCAAGGATGCCGGCGAGGTTCACCTTTGTGGCAAAGGCTGCAGAGGAACATGCCAACAACGTTGGCGGAGATGATGCGTGTGGCGGAAAACTACGCGTTGGGAGACCCAATGCAACCGGCGATACAAGCTGAGCCGGAACAATCAAACCCGCCTCAGCAGCAATACCGGGATAACCGGAACAACAAAAGGAGGGAAGATTTCCCGGATCGAAGGTATGGCTCGCAGCAAGTTGTTGCTGTGCAAGAAAACTCTGATGCCAGCGGCAGCCAGAGGCAAAGAACCGGATCGCAGCCATGGGCAGGTCCTAAGAAACAGTGGGTCGAAAAGAAACCCTGGGGCCAGAAAAAGAACTGGCAAGAACCCGCGAAATACACCATGGAAGCTGCCATGGATCAACCTTGCCGGTGGCACACGCCGAATCCGGCTCACCCGTCAAACCACTTGACAAAAGATTGCACCTGGACTAAGTACTTGATGCAAAAGGGAGCGGTAAAAGACACCCAAGGACAAGGGGGCAATGCAATGATGCCACCACCACAAGATATGCCGCGTCAGCAACAACTACCACCACCACCACCGCTTACCGGGGCAAATGCTTTGCCGGTACACCCTCAACAAAACAGGCAACAGTATCAGCAAGTCAATCAAGTGGGAGAGGGCCACGGCCAACCACCTCCACCGGCACCTTTGGGCCGGAATGTTTATGAGGATCCAGATGTGTGCTGTGTCGTGTTCGTCACCGAGCCGACAGACAAGCAGAGCCTGCGCCGTCGTTCCATGGAGGTGAACGCGGTGATGCCGGCAGTGCCAAAATACATGCTGTGGTCAGATCAGGAACTCACATGGTCATACCGGGACCACCCTAAAATCATGCCGAATCCGGGTGGCTACGCTCTCGTGGTGGACCCAATCATGAAGGGGCCAACGACTCGCGTCAAGTTCAGCAAGGTGCTGATAGACAATGGGAGCAGCATAAACATAATGTACAAGCACACCATGCATACGCTGGGCATAACAGAAAACATGCTTCAGCCAACTCATACGACGTTCCATGGAATCGTTCCGGGTTTGTCCTGCGCACTGGTTGGAAAAGTCCGGGTGGACGTGTCATTTGGAGGACGTGACAATTGCTGGGTTGAAAATGTTGAGTTTGAGGTGGTGGACTTAGATAGTCCGTACCACGCGCTGCTGGGGAGACCGGCACTGGCAGCCTTCATGGCCTCGACCCACACGGCGTATCTCAAGATGAAGATGCCGGCACCTCGTGGACCCTTGACTGTGGTGGGAAACTACAAAGTCTCACTGGAAACAGCATCTGCCGGATCGAACCTAGCGGAATCGCTGGTGATCGCGGAGGAAAAAAGGAGGATGCAAACCGCAGTTGCGCTGGCTCAGTCTTCACAATTGAGCTTAGCGGCAATGAGTGCAAGTCTGAGCGCTCCAGCGTTCAAGCCGACGAAGGAAACAAAGGACATAGTGCTGGACCCGGCTTTCCCTGAGCGTACCTTTCGTATCGGTGCCGGTCTCAGTGAGGCATAGGAAAGCGCGCTCGTCAGCTTCCTCCGTGAGAATCGGAATATCTTTGCCTGGTCTACCGATGACTTGGTAGGTGTTCCGAGGGAGCTGGCTGAGCACTCTCTGAACGTCCGGAAGGATGCCAAGCCGGTGCGACAACCACTGCGCCGGTTCGCTGAAGATAGGAGGAAGATTATTGGAGAAGAGGTGACAAAGATCTTAACCCGAAACTCGGGGACTGGCTATGCCAGTTTCGCGCGTTTCTAGTTAAGTTTTGCGCTAAGAGCTGCGCTCTCAACACGAAACTCAGGGACTGGGAGGATAGACAAGATCCGGAAAGAAACAAACCGGCAGCAGCAAAAAATTACAAGAGGATTGGAGAAACTTACCACGACATTGCTGGTGGCATCGTACCAGGCACTGTCGAACTCCTTCACGGCTCGCTTGAGCCGCATGAAGTGTTCTTCAGTGGACCGCGGCCCAGCTGGATCCGGCGCCGGAAGGCGGTCCTTCCCCAAGCCCTTCGTGGCGCCGGAGATGTCCGCTGCGTTCCATTTCTGGGCGTAGGGGAGAAGGTGCCCCAGCTCCTTGCCCTCGCGCTTGAGCTCAACAATCCGGCCCAGGAGGCCAGAAGGTTTCTCCGAGACCGCAGCGGCGGCAGGCCCGACGTGCAGCACCAAGGACCGCGAGCCGCTTGAGGCGCTGCCGTCCACAGCCTTGCCACGGGACGCCCCCGGCTTAAGAAATTGAGTGGTCTTGGGGGCCGCCGGCGGCGGCTTTGGCGTAGTTGCGGGAGGTCCCTGGCTCGGCGGAGGTGTTGGCGTGGCCCCGGTCGCCTCAGGAACAGGGGTTTCCGGCGGCGGTGTTGGCGTGGCGTCAGTTTGCCCAGGAGTTGGAGCTTCTGGCGCGGAGGTGGAGGTTGCCGGCACGGAAGTTTCCGGCACGGCCTTGGAGGGGAAAGAGCGTGAACTCTTCTTCTTCTTCTTCTTTTCTTTCTGGACGGGGGGAACCGAAGGTTCCGCCCGCCCGGCAGCTTCTTCTTCGGCACCGATGTTGCTGGCGCCGGTGTCTTGGGTTTCTGGAGGGGAGATAAGATCCTCCTCCGCGCGGTGATCAGGAGATTTAGGGGCCGCGCGCCCCGAACTTGCAGTGCCCCCCGGAGGGGAGGCAGAGATGTTGCCGGCACCTGATGGTGTCGGGCTTGAGTGAGGAGGAGGAGTTGAGGTCCTCGCGGAGCCGGCAGAGCCCTCAGTCCTGGGCACAAGCTTGAGCACAGGGCTGAAAGAGAGAAAAAGAAAGAATCGGAAAAAAGCAGCCGGAAAAGACTTGGCAAAAAACGAGACAAGCAAAGGAATGGGGGCTTACCCGGAGGAAGTGGGCATCTGCTTGCCCTTGTAGCGCCTCGTGCCTACTTGCTTCCCCGCAAAGGGCTCAGTCCGGAAGCGTTTGGCAGGAGGGGCTTGGCTTGACTCGGCATCCGTCGCCGGGGTCTTGTTCTTCTTGCCCCCAACGGTGAGTTTCTCCAGAAACTCCTGGCCGACCGCGGCCTGCAGCGGGGTGACGTGCTCATGAACCTGTGGGTTGATGTTGGCTGAGGGAAGATCTACAGAGGAACAATAACGGTAAAATATGAGAGATCAAATAGAGAAGCTACCTCAAGCAAGGTCAGGTCGTCGGACGAACCGGCAGGTTCCGGCGGAGACTTGCCGAGGCGCGAGGCTAGGGTCCTGCCCATCTTCAAATCCCGCCAATGAATGACGGGGTCGGGGTCAAACTTGTCTAAACCGCGTTTCCGGCAAGGGCCTCGCTTGTCAGACTCGATGCCGGGGAAACGGTCCTTGGCCTGAAAGAACAAAAGAAAAAGAAAAAGGGGGTTAATCACAAAACAAAAGTTACCGGTAAGCCGACCCGAGTTGCGTAATCTCTTACTTCTTGGGTCGGGGGGTTAGTGGAACTAAGAGGCCGAAGACCCCATTCCCAGTCTTGCGGCATGGCAGTCTGGCAGATCTGCCCAGCCTTGAGGACGATGTCCTTCTTGCTGAGAGCGATTCCGGTGATCTTGGTAGGATCACCGGGACCGTACATCTCGCTCATCTTGTGCATGCGGCGCTGGAGAGGAAGCACCCGGCGCGAGATAAAGGTGCGGATGATATCATCTGAGCAGATGCCGGTGCTCTTCATCAGCTGCCTCATGAAGCGTATGATCCGGTTGGTCTCTATGTGAGACTCCTTCGGATTGTAGCTCCAGTTGGCCCTCGTGGGTGGCGCCGGATTGAAGGGCGGCAGGTCGATAAGGTCTGCAGCGCCCGTGTTTTTCACATAGAAGAAGGTCCCTTGCCATAGCCGGCAGGACTCGAGACCAGAGAACTTGAAGAAAGGGCTCCCTTGACAGGAGCCGATGATGCAAGACCCGCATTGTACGGGGGGTTTGGGTTTAGGAATTTCCTTGCCCTGAACGGAATTGATCCGAAGAGCAAAGAAGCGGGCAAACGTCTCGCGAGTGGGACGAATGCCAATATAAGCCTCCATGAAGGTGGCATAGCAAGAGAGGTAGAAGATGGCGTTGCCAGGGAGATGGTGAGGTTGAAGCTGATAAAAATCAAGGAAGCGCCGGAAGAAATCAGAGACTGGAAGGCCGAAGCCGCGCTCAAAGTGAGCGAGAAAGACAACTCGTTCACCGGGTTCGGGCTCCGGTACGATCTCATCGCGAGGAAGCCGGCAGGCTACTCCTTCCGGAATCCTCCGGGACCGGTAAAGCCAGTCAATCTCATACTTGGTAACGTTGGAGCCCATCCAGGCCCCACGGGTGATACCGGAGGAACCCATACCGGAACCCTCACTAGAACTACCGGATTCATGATTGCTACCGGACTCAGCGTCCATCCGGGCGAGGTCGGCGGACAGTCCGTCGGAGGATTTGCTACGCCGGCTAGCGGAGGAAGAGGCAGAAGAAGAAGTAGAGGAAGATTCCCCGCTAGACATGGAATTTGGTGAAGAGAAACAAGAATCCCACGATCTACCCCCGCGCGAAGATCTACGAAAGAGAGAAAAAGCAAGAAAAAGAAGAAGTAAATACACTACCGAGTCGAGATCTGGAAAGCAAGCAAAAGAGGGGTAAACCCAGATTAAGCCTAACCTGAGGCGGCGGAGTCGCAGAGGAAGAAGTTCGCCGGTGGATTGGCGAGCTTGCCGTGGGCGAGGAAGTCCGTCGGCGGCGAGCTGAGGAAGTACTCGAGGAAGCACCAATGCCGCGGCGTGGGCAGAAGCGCTGCAGGAGTTCTTCACGCGGTGAAGTCCGGCGACGTCCGACGGAGCTACGGCGAAGATTCGCTGGGCGGCGGAGCTCAGACGGTGAACGGAGTGGCGGAGACGCGAGAGCAAGGAGCACTTGTGCGCGAGGAACTGGAGAATGCGAGAAGAGGAAGAAGAAGGAGCGGTTCCCCCTTATAAAGGAAGAGGGAGACGTGGGCCGAAAACCGCTGGGCCTCGGCGGTTTGGGTCGTGGGCCGCGACGGTTCGCTCCACGGGCCGCCACGTGGCACGGTGGTACACGCGAGAAAATAGAAAGCCACAGGGAGGTACACACGGATCCAGAGAGGTGGTTGGGATTCGCTGTGAAGCAATTAATGCGCGCGCAGAAGCCGAAGAGAAGTGACCCCTGACACTGGCGTGTCAGTTACAGTGCGCATGTCACTGACAGGCGCGGGGCCCGAGATATTCTCGACTTCGCCGAGGAAGTATTTAATGACTAAGATGCCGGAGGATAAGACACCGGATAATGTCTTGCAAAAAAGAGATAGCAATGATCCAGACAAAGGTGCCGGATCCAAGCCTAATGCCGGAAAGATTAAACCGGTATCCTAAGATAAAGGAAACTGGCATGGTCTGTTGGATAGGATCCGCTAGACTATACCAGCTTCGGGGACTAATGTTGGGGGGATGACCCCCGGTATGCCAAAGGCATGCCAAACCGGATGGTTTGAGCCACCGAGATACCGGTTTAATGTTCGTACCGGAACATAGAGATAAGAAACTAGCTAAGTGAGGCTAAGCCGGTATCCCCAAGAGGGGTATGCCGGAACCGGATAAGAAGATACCGGGCTACCGGAAGGAAGAGCATATCGGCAGGACTGGTCAAAGATTCTCTCCAGAGCTAGAAGACAAGGGTGAGCTAAGCAAAGTGGCTTTAAACGAAGGGTCGACGATAAAGAGAAGGATGACGGTCAAAGAAGCCGGAGGACGTCGGCATCCCCGATTAAAGAGGACTCCGGTGTCATCTATGATTAAATTAGCTTTATAAAGTAGTTTGTCTAGTCAAAGATGCCATTAGGGTTTCTTGCCCTGTAAGCCACCCTCTCCCCTATATAAGGAGAGGGGGCAGCCCTTTTTACACACAGGCACGAAGGGACCTAGGTCTAGAAGAACACTTGTACTGAGAAACTTGTAACCTGTTGAGATCAATAAAGAAGATGATCTAGAGCGAGTTATTCCTTATGTCTTTCTTCTTCAACCTCTAGCCTTGGCTAAGTTCTTGAGGAAACCATCCGGAAGTTCATCCCGTCTAATCACAAACCCTCCCCCGAATCCTCTTGCGTCCATTCGGCCCCAACTCAAGACATCCTATGGCATCTGCCTGTTCACCACGACGACACAAAGAATGCTAGGATCCGAGTTTATTCAAACAAAAACAAAAATAAAAGCAAACAGACGCTCCAAGTAAAGCACATAAGATGTGACGGAATAAAAATATAGTTTCACTAGAGGTGACCTGATAAGTTGTCGATGAAGAAGGGGATGCCTTGGAAATCCCCAAGCTTAGATGCTTGAGTCTTCTTGAAATATGCAGGGATGAACCACAGGGGCATCCCCAAGCTTAGACTTTTCACTCTTCTTGATCATATTGTATCATCCTCCTCTCTTGATCCTTGAAAACTTCCTCCACACCAAACTCAAAACAAACTCATTAGAGGGTTAGTGCATAATCAAAAATTCACATATTCAGAGGTGACATAATCATTCTTACCACTTTTGGATATTGCCCAAAGCTACTGAAAGTTAATGGAACAAAGAAATCCATTCAACATAACAAAAGAGGCAATGCGAAACAAAAGGCAGAATCTGTCAAAACAGAACAGTCCGTAAAGACGAATTTTTTAGAGGCACTTAAAAAGCTCAGATGAAAAAGCTCAAAACTAATGAAAGTTGCGTACATATATGAGGATCACGCATGTAAATTGGAAGATTTTTTTGATTCTTCTACAGAGATATCTACTCAAATTCGTGACAGGTAGAAATTTGTTTCTGCGCAGCAATCCAAATCTAGTATCAACTTTACTATTAGAGACTTTACTTGGCACAACAATGCAATAAAGTAAAAAGATAAGGAGAGGTTGCTACAGTAGTAACAACTTCCAAGACTCAACAAAACATTAATAAAAACATACATGGGTTATCTCCCAAGAAGTGCTTTTCTTTAACGCCTTTCAGCTAGGCGCAGAAAGTGTGAATCAAGTATTATCAAGAGATGAAGCATCAACATCATAATTTTCCTTACAAACACAACTTGTCGCAGAGGGTACCTTAGATGTTCCATTATCTAAATTTCCCATAGTGGTACTAAGGGTTTTATCAAGTTTAAGCTTATAATAATTCTTTGGCTTAGGCACCTTAGAGACATACATGAATTTGTGCTCCTTACCCACATTAGCTTTCTCCTTAAACTTGAGAGAAGAAAATTTTGAACTCAAGGTTCCCATAGCTTTTTCAAGTTCACCAATCCTATGGGTTTGATTATCATCGATAGCAATAGTTTCTAAGATAGCAATTCTTTCATTAGTTCCTCCTACGGATTTATCAAGTTTATCAGTATTATCAAGTAATATTCCAAATTTAGTATCAACACTTGGAAGATTTTTCTCTATGGCCTCCAACTTTTTCATGACATTGATGACCCACAAATATAGGGGATCGCAACAGTCTTCGAGGGAAGTAAAACCCAATTTATTGATTCGACACAAGGGGAGACAAAGAATACTCGAAAGCCTTAACAGCGGAGTTGTCAATTCAGCTGCACCTGGAAACAGACTTGCTCGCAAGAGTTTATCAGTAGTAACAGTTTTATAGCAGTAGCAGTAGTGAAATAACAAGCAGCAGAGTAACAAAGACAGCAGTAGTGATTATAGTAAACGAGCAGGATTAAAATACCGTAGGCACAGGGATGGATGACGGGCGTTGCATGGATGAGAGAAACTCATGTAACAATCAAAGCGGGGCATTTGCGGATAATAATAAAACGGTATCCAAGTACTAATCAATCAATAGGCATGTGTTCCATATATAGTCGTACGTGCTCGCAATGAGAAACTTGCACAACATCTTTTGTCCTACCAGCCGGTGGCAGCCGGGCCTCTAGGGAAACTACTGGATATTAAGGTACTCCTTTTAATAGAGTACCGGAGCAAAGCATTAACACTCCGTGAACACATGTGATCCTCACA
>NC_061510.1:236141892-236153694 GCF_022539505.1 Lolium rigidum | reverse complement strand
AGCATGATGATTGCTAAAGTTAGTCAATTGTCTTCTTGTGGAAACTCGTCCTCCTACATCACTTAGGACCTTCTCATGAGTGTGTTCAAGAATTTCAAGTTCTTCTTGTAAGACGAGACACCTTCAAACTTAGTTCTGCATGTGCCCAGCCAGGAGCTTCGGGTGTATAATTGCACATGTGATGTACATCATCTGGATTCCAAAAACAAAATCAGGCAATGTGAAAGCCGAAAAAATCCCTAAACAGGTGATGTATAATTTCTTTGGTGCTTCTCTACGCCATCCTCAATGTCTTTTCTGTTTGAGTTTGCCTGGAAGAGAGAGCACAAGCATTAATCCTGTTACAAATTCAGGAGTTTTGCGTTCGAAACAAACATCATTTCTGGTTTTACAGGTTATGAAAATATTTACATCTATGCGAAAAACTAATAATGTAGTAGTACAAAAATGGCTGGCTAGATAAAGTTTCCATTAAATATAAACATACCTAGGTGAGAGAATTGGCGATGCAGACGGAAAAATCTCTTTCGTGCAGTGTCACCGAAATGGGCGACTCCCGACATCTGAGCAAAAACAAAACAACTATTTTATATGTACAATGGCAATGCAGAAAACACAGTTCATCGGCAGTTTGGCACGATGGCCGGTAATACAATGATTTATACCTTGAGTCGGCGGGAAGTCAGGATCTGGAACATCCGGTACAGTGCCTCCCGTGGATCGACCCGCCGGCGACGAACCGTTCCGCGCACGACTCGCCCTCCTCATCGACTACCTGGCCACCTCCTTCGCGCCACCAGATCTCGCGACGGGAACACGAGGAAGGGCGCTAGGAAGAGCCGTCGTGCCCACGCACACGCCGAATGAGCCCTAGCGCCAGAACTGGCGACTCCGGCAACAGATCAACGTCTGCGCGAGCAGCGCCACCAAGTCTAATCCTAAGAGTGGGAAGAGAGCGAAGGGCTAGGGTTACAGGGTAGTCCATCTAAATTTATACCTAATAATAAAAGCAAAAGGGTTTCTCCCTCGGTCGTTCGTCCAACTTAAAACTGCCCTAAAAGTTGGTACAAAATTACCCACCACTGCCACCCGTAAGTTAAAATCTATTTCCGTCGTTTGGTCTTTCGTCCGTTAATTTGTTGTTTCTGTCGTGCATTGTCTCATCGCAACGTTTCCGAGCTTTCGCGATGGAATCGTGACATGACCGGATACGTTCCGATCTGATACGACGAGTCCCGTGTATATATAAAGAACCAAGTCCAAGCCCTACCCTCCAAACAGACCTCTCCACTCAACGCATACGTCCTCCTGAACCGAGATGAGGCGATCAAGGAGCAACACCTAGGGTTGCCAAAGATCCAGAGGCCCAAGGTCGTCGCTAAGCTGCGGCCGCCCGGTCCCTCTTGCTCCTATCCCTATACGGCCGTGTCTTCCTCGCCAGCAGAAGTCAGCTATAGGCAGAGAGCCGGCTTGAGGTGATCTGTTCTACACTATCGATCCGTGTTGTTCCGCCTCCGGTGGCGCGATGTAACCGGCGAAACCACCGCTTTCGTTCTCCGGCTCCCCATGATGACCAACTTCGCATGCATGCCACCGATCATCAGCGAGCATGCCCAAGTTCGTGGGTCCGTACAACCATACGTCGCCCCAACTACTATAATCGCGCAAATTCTGTTGCCGATCGATACGTGCGCAAATCATGCTCGGTTAGATTTCCTTAATTGTCATGCGAGCTCTCTCTGGTCGACCTCGTCTATTCCCGAACGGATAAGATTGTGTGGTTGTCGATATCAGTTTCTTTCGTTTGGTGCCGGCAAAGCAAAGTGAAAATCATGTCGCCGCGTTTAAGTGCCTCCCCGCGTACTCGTTGAGGGCTGCTGTCAACTGCCACGGCCGCGCAAAGATTTTCATGCCCGTGGAGTTCTTTGGAAACGTTCATATCAGATAACAAAGTAGCTTCACAGCATGCAGCTAGCAACGGGGGAGCGCACGCGTGCAAAAGCAGCACCGCAGCAGGGCACGCATGAAGCGGCTGTAGTGGGACGCCGACGAAGTGCGCAAGAGCAACAGGGGAAGCCGGCAAGCTGCTGCAGCGTTTCCTCTCTAATGTTATTATACCTGAGTTTGCAATGTCCCCGGGCACTGGTGATGCTCAACTATCAATGTCCCCAAAAGCTTCGGTTATCTGGTATTTACAAGTCTACTCTAAGAAGATTCAACATCAACATGAACATATACTTGAGCATTTGTTTACATGTGGTTTCTGCAAGTGCTTTAATTGTTTCCACCACTCCTCAAGATATTGCCAATGGAGTTTCCTCGCAGCTTGCACAATACCGAATCTGCGGATCGGTTGGTGGGGTGCAACTTGCAAAATTGTTTTGAGAGGCATAGGTCTCTTTTTTTTTAACCACGTGGAGTGCTAGCTTGCAAGACACTTTTTAAGCTCCAAGTATATTTCTTTTCCCGAATTGTTCTTTAATTGAGAAGAAGTTTTCCAAAGTAGTAGAATACTAAAATTGTGACATCATCTTATTATCTATCGATATAGAAACTAATTATGTTTAACGAGAGAACTCATAAATCAGTTTGTGTTTTTTTGCCGCAGCTGGAGCAACGACGAGGAGACTACCATGGAGATCCAAAGGTCATCAGGAAGGTGAAGGTGGCTATTGGTGGTTGAAAGAGTAGCTACACGGAGTACCAAGTTGCAGTAATGGTGGCGATCGCACGTTATCAGCTCCACGTAGAATGGTTCTACCGTGGCGATACTAACGCACATTATTAGCTCCAGTATCACGGTTGCTGAAAGCGGGTGTGGGAAACTAACATATTTTCACAGGGATTGAATCTTGATTCGCCGTCATGTTTGTGCGTGTCCATAAAAAATCCATCGCACTCCAGAATTTCGATGAAATTCATATGTCACGGCAATGAATATCGTGCCCTTGAATAATTGATCGAGTCGGCATCACATGAATGCGCAGCCCAATGTCCGCGGCCAGCGAATCTTGTTCTTCAAGGTGAACGAGCTTGTTGGTTCTTGTTTAAATCCTGCTGGCGCACGTGTGCCTGCGCGCGTCCCTGGCGCACATCTAACCCCCTAGAAGCCAATCAAGTTGCATTGCGCTGCCAAGGCTGTTCATTGTCCCATTCGGCAATGATCAACCTATGGCAGCGATGCATGCAAGCAAGTGTTTGGAGAGGTGGACGATGGATTACCGGCTCTCGGAGTGCGCCCAGCAACAGGAGGTGGAAATGGCCCATCGGTTGCCCTTCGAGCGGCGCATGCATGGCACCCGAGGCCGCCAAACCGCTGCCCTACATGGTAGGGCAGCGGGTTGCTGCATGGATGTAGGGCAGCAGGTCGCTGCATGGATTTGCTACAATGCTTGTAGGTGTGCTCCATGAATATGCCCCTAATTAACCCATTATTTAAAACTTTATTAGCGGTGCAGGGCTGCACGCCGAGCTGCACGGGCGGCGTGAGTGCCACCGGATATATGATGTAGAGGCCGCACCCCTGACGGTGAGCTTGCAGTCGCTGAAACCTGGATAATGTTGAGGTGGCACCTCCTGCCGAGCATGTTCGCCATCACAAGAAAATGACTTTGTTAAATATTATTTTCTAAATTTGAATGCTCTTGTCTGCTAAATAAATCTAAAACTACACATGATGCTGATTTGGAGATAAATATTGGGGCAATTGAGATGCTATTAATAGTATACAATACACATTTAAAAGGCAATGTCAGAATACGTTTTCGAAAGCATTACCCGACAGTTTGCTCATTGTGTTTCCCGGTGCAACGCACGGCCACTTTTGCTATTAAATGACTATATGAGATATTTCCAAGTCGGCCCTCCACAGTGCGGCCGGTGACCCAAAAGGACAAAACTCAAAAGGTTGGCACCTAAGCAGCAATGCCCTGACACAAAAATTGGGCACCGGCCACCACAATGTAGTTAATGCATTTACAGTAATGGGGGGTCCATCTATGGATTAGAATATTTGCCTGAGCTATCTTGCCATTAGTTGATTCGGGAGCTATATACACGCGACTTCGTGTCCGATATATGTACTATGCCTTCTCCATCTACACGCCTCTATGCAAATTAATTCTATCCCAATGCCTACACCCAGCACAAACCTATGTCATTGCAGCTGTTACTCACCTCAACCATTGGAGCCCAAACACAAGAGCAAGCTCAATCTCAATCAGAGAGGCCTCTTTCTCATCGTTAGCTATCTACAACTTGATGTCTTACTAAAATCGTGCCTCTCATAGATATCACCTCGCTGGTGTAGCAAGGGTTGCTAGCTGCTAGCATGAGCGAAGGGGATAAGGAAGAAAAGATAAAACAATTGTGGTGGGGCCTACAAGCAGGAGAGCTGGCCCAAACCCAGCACATGACGTAGGTACCAGACCAAAATATTTTTCATTGTCTATGTTTTGATATTCGTTTTCTATTTTGCATGATAATGATTTTTGGTAAAATCTTAGTTTACCTTGACATTGTTTGACTTTCTAAAAATAATATAAGCCTTACGCTTTGGGATGGAGGTAGTAGTATTTAGCATAATATGGTTTTCTTATTTACTAAATGCACTTAGCTGAAGAGGTGAGAGATGGTCGATGACAGTTTTCCAATGTAATAATAAAATCCTTAATATGCCTTGAAAACCGACACGTACGCTATTTCTAGGACGGAGGAAGTTATGAGGTAATGCGCCCACGCGCTTCCCATTAGCCCGTCCGTGCTATGTCTCCCAAATCTCGAAATACATCAGTTATCCATTTCACGTCCCCACTTCTCCATCTCTCCGCGGACTAGGAAAAAACCCTCTCTTCGCTTCCCCTTCCCATTCCACCGATGGAGAACCCAACCGACGCCGTCGACGCAGCGAAAGCGAAGGCCGCGCGGCTGGCCTTAGCTGCAGAGGAGGCGGCCAGCACCGCGACCGCAGCACGCATGGCCGCAAGGGCGGCGATCATCGACGCAGCGGATGCTGATACGTCTCCAACGTCTCGATAATTTCTTGTGTTCCATGCCACATTATTGATGTTATCTACATGTTATATGCACACTTTATGTCATATTCGTGCATTTTCTGGAACTAACCTATTAACAAGATGCCGAAGTGCCGGTTCTCGTTTTACTTGCTGTTTTTGGTTTCGAAATCCTAGTAACGAAATATTCTCGGAATCGGACGAAATCAACGCCAAAGATCTTAGAATCCCCGGAAGCATCCGGAACACACGAGAGGGACCAGAGGGGGGCACAGGCCCACCACACCATACCTCGGCGCGGCCTAGGGGTGGCCCGCGCCCCCTAGGGTTTGGCCAGCCCTTCGACCCCACGGCGCCGCCTCTTCGCCTATAAGAAGCCCCTGGATCAGAAAACCCGATACCAATTGACGAAACCCACAGAAACCTGCCCGAGCCGCCGCCATCGCGAAGCCAAGATCTGGGGGACAGGATCTCTGTTCCGGCACCCTGCCGGAGCGGGGAAGTGCCCCCGGAAGGCTTCTCCATCGACACCGCTGCCATCTCCACCGCCATCTTCATCACCGCTGCTGCTCCCATGAGGAGGGAGTAGTTCTCCATCGAGGCTCGGGGCTGTACCGGTAGCTATGTGGTTCATCTCTCTCCTATGTAGTTCAATACAATAATCTCATGAGCTGCCTTACATGATTGAGATTCATATGATGATGCTTGTAATCTAGATGTCATTATGCTAGTCAAGTGGGTTTTACTTATGTGATCTCCGGAGACTCCTCGTCCCACGTGTGTAAAGGTGACAGTGTGTGCACCGTGTGGGTCTCTTAGGCTAGATTTCACAGTATACTTACTCATTGAATGGCATAGTGAGGTGCTTATTTATATCTCTTTATGATTGCAGCATGTTTGTATCACTACTATCTATGTGCTACTCTAGTGATGTGTTATTAAAGTAGTTTATTCCTCCTGCATGTGTGTAAAGGTGACAAGGTGCGTGCACCGTGCTAGTACTTGGTTTATGCTATGATCATGATCTCTTGTAGATTATGGAGTTAACTATTGCTATGATAATATTGATGTGATCTATTCCTCCTACATATGCATGAAGGTGACGAGTGTGCATGCTATGCTAGTACTTGGTTTAGTCTCGTTGATCTATCTTACACTAAAGGTTACTTAAACATGAGCATTATTGTGGAGCTTGTTAACTCCGGCATTGAGGGTTCGTGTAATCCTACGCAATGTGTTCATCATCCAACAAAAGTGTAGAGTATGCATTTATCCGTTACGTTATGTGATCAATGTTGAGAGTGTCCACTAGTGAAAGTGTAATCCCTAGGCCTTGTTCCTAAATACTCGCTGAGTTACTACTGCTTGTTTACTACTGCTGCGTTACTACTGCTGAGTTACTACTGCTTGTTACTCGTTTTATCACGTTACTACTGCTGCAATACCACCACCATCAACTACACGCCAAGCACTTTTCTCGCCACCGTTGCTACTGCTCATACTTATTTATACCACCCGTATTTCACTATCTCTTCGCCGAACTAGTGCACCTATTTGGTGTGTTGGGGACACAAGAGACTTCTTGCTTTGTGGTTGCAGTGGTTGCATGAGAGGGATATCTTTGACCTCTTCCTCCCCGAGTTCGATAAACCTTGGGTATCCACTTAAGGGAAACTTGCTGCTGTTCTACAAACCTCTGCTCTTGGAGGCCCAACACTGTCTACAGGAAAGGAGGGGGAACGTAGACATCAAGCACTTTTCTGGCGCCGTTGCCGGGGAGGAAAGGTAAAAAGGCTCTCATACTACGGTCTCAGGTAAAGTAATTTTCTTGCGCCGTTGTGTGTGTGCTCAAAGCTATTTCCTTTAGATCCTGCAATTGCATCTTTTTGTTTCTTGTTTACACTAGTTTGGCATAATGGACAACAATGAGCTTCTTGTTCTATTTCCTGATTTAAAACATGGATTGTTTGATGCGAAAATTAAAAAACCTATGAAATCTTATTTGCATGTCTGGTAGTAATATTAGTATGAACGCTTTGAACACCAATGTTGCTAATGATATAGAAAGTTCTAAGCTTGGGGAAGCTGGCTTTGATGAGCATGATATTTTTAGTCCCCCAAGCATTGAGGAGAAAATTTACTTTGCTGATACTTTGCCTCCTATTTATGATGATATTGGTCTTTTAGTGCTGCCTACTATGGAGGATAAGTTTAATTATGATTACAATATGCCTACTATATTTGATGATGAGAATAATAATGATAGCTACTTTGTTGAATTTGCTCCCACTACAACTAATAAAATTGATTATGCTTATGTGGAGAGTAATAATTTTATGCATGAGACTCATGATAAGAATGCTTTATGTGATAGTTATATTGTTGAGTTTGCTCATGATGCTACTGAAAGTTATTATGAGAGAGGAAAATATGGTTGTAGAAATTTTCATGTTACTAAAATGCCTCTCTATGTGCTGAAATTTTTGATGCTACACTTGTTTTATCTTCCTATGCTTGTTACTTTGCTCTTCATGAACTTGTTTATTTACAAGATTCCCTTGCATAGGAAGCATGTTAAACTTAAATGTGTTTCTAATTTGCCTCTTGATGCTCTCTTTTGCTTCAAATACTATTTCTTGCGAGTGCATCATTAAAACTGCTGAGCCCATCTTAATGGCTATAAAAGAAAGAACTTCTTGGGAGATAACCCATGTGTTATTTTGCTACAGTACTTTGTTTTATATTTGTGTCTTGGAAGTTGTTTACTACTGTAGCAACCTCTCCTTATCTTAGTTTTGAGTTTTGTTGTGCCAAGTTAAGCCGTTGATAGAAAAGTAAGTACTAGATTTGGATTACTGCGCAGTTCCAGATTTCTTTGCTGTCACGAATCTGAGCCCACTGCCCTGCAGGAAGCTCAGAAAATTATGCCAATTTACGAGCATGATCCTCAGATATGTACGCAACTTTCATTCAATTTGAGCATTTTCATTTGAGCAAGTCTGGTGGCCTAATAAAATCCATCTTTACGGACTGTTCTGTTTTGACAGATTCTGCCTTTTATTTCGCATTGCCTCTTTTGCTATGTTGGATGAATTTCTTTGATCCATTGATGTCCAGTAGCTTTATGCAATGTCCAGAAGTGTTAAGAATGATTGTGTCACCTCTGAACATGTGAATTTTTATTATGCACTAACCCTCTAATGAGTTGTTTCGAGTTTGGTGTGGAGGAAGTTTTCAAGGATCAAGAGAGGAGGATGATATACTATGATCAAGGAGAGTGAAAGCTCTAAGCTTGGGGATGCACCCGGTGGTTCACCCCTGCATATATCAAGAAGACTCAAGCGTCTAAGCTTGGGGATGCCCAAGGCATCCCCTTCTTCATCGACAAAATTATCAGGTTCCTTCTCTTGAAACTATATTTTTATTCCATCACATCTTATGTGCTTTTTCTTGGAGCGTCTGTTTGTTTGCTTTTGTTTTTGTTTGTGTTTGAATAAATTGGATTACATCATGCTTGTGTTGGAGAGAGACACGCTCCGCTGGTTCGTATGAACACATGTGTTCTTAGCTCATAATATTCATGGCGAAGTTTCCTCTTCGTTAAATTGTTATATGGTTGGAATTGGAAAATGATACATGTAGTAATTGCTATAATGTCTTGGATAATGTGATACTTGGCAATTGTTGTGCTCATGTTTAAGCTCTTGCATCATATACTTTGCACCTATTAGTGAAGAAATACATAGAGCATGCTAAAATTTGGTTTGCATAATTGGCCTCTCTAAGGTCTAGATAATTTCTAGTAAGGTGTTTGAACAACAAGGAAGACGATGTATAGTCTTATAATACTTGTAATATGTCTTTTATGTGAGTTTTGCTGTACTAGTTCATCCTTGTGTTTGCCTCAAACAACCTTGCTAGCCTAAACCTTGTATCGAGAGGGAATACTTCTCATGCATCCAAATACTTGAGCCAACACTATGCCATTTGTGTCCACCATACCTACCTACTACATGGTATTTCTCCGCCATTCCAAAGTAAATTGCTTGAGTGCTACCTTTAAACAATTCAAAATTTATTACCTCTTATTTGTGTCAATGTTTTATAGCTCATGAGGAAGTATGTGGTGTTTATCTTTCAATCTTGTTGGGCAACTTTCACCAATGGACTAGTGGCTTCATCCGCTTATCCAATAATTTTGCAAAAAGAGCCGGCAATGGGATTCCCAGTCCCAAATTAATTAACAAAAATAGACACTCCTCCATGGTATGTGATTGTTGGACGGCACCCGAAGGATTCGGTTAGCCATGGCTTGTGTAAGCAAAGGTTGGGAGGAGTGTCATCATAATAAAACTAAAATAAAAAGGTACTCCTTCATGGTATGAGATTGTTGGCATGTGCACCCGAGGATTCGGTTAGCCATGGTTTGTGAAAGAAAGGTTGGAAGGAGTGCCATCCAAAAATAAAATAAAATGGGAGCCGCTCTTTGAAGGTTTGTCCGGCAAGGGGGTTAGAGTACCCGCTACCATTCGTTGACAACAACAAACACCTCTCAAAACTTTACTTTTATGCTCTCTTTATGTTTTCAAAATCAAAGCTCTAGCACAAATATAGCAATCGATGCTTTTCCTCTATGAGGACCATTCTTTTACTTTCAATGTTGAGTCAGTTCACCTATTTCTCTCCACCTCAAGAAGCAAACACTTGTGTGAACTGTGCATTGATTCTTACATATTTGCATATTGCATTTGTTATATTGCTTTGCATTGACAATTATCCATGAGATATACATGTTATAAGTTGAAAGCAACCGCTGAAACTTAATCTTCTTTTGTGTTGCTTCAATGCCTTTACTTTGAATTATTGCTTTATGAGTTAACTCTTATGCAAGACTTATTGATGCTTGTCTTGAAGTGCTATTCATGAAAAGTCTTTGCTATATGATTCAGTTGTTTACCCATGTCATATACATTGTTTTGATCGCTGCATTCACTACATATGCTGTACAAATAGTATGATCAAGGTTATGATGGCATGTCACTCCAGTAAATTATCTTTGTTATCGTTTTACTCCGCCGGGACGAGCGTAACTAAGCTTGGGGATGCCGATACGTCTCCAACGTATCGATAATTTCTTGTGTTCCATGCCACATTATTGATGTTATCTACATGTTATATGCACACTTTATGTCATATTCGTGCATTTTCCGGAACTAACCTATTAACAAGATGCCGAAGTGCCAGCCTCGTTTTCCGCTGTTTTTGGTTTCAGTAAATCCTAGTAACGAAATATTCTCGGAATCGGACGAAATCAACGCCAAAGATCTTAGAATCCCCGGAAGCATCCAGAACACACGAGAGGGACCGGAGGGGGGCACAGCCCACCACACCATACCCCGGCGCGGCCTAGGGGTGGCCCGCGCCCCTAGGGTTTGGCCAGCCCTTCGACCCCCCGGCGCCGCCTCTTCGCCTATAAGAAGCCCCCGGATCAGAAAACCCGATACCAATTGACGAAACCCACGTAAACCCGCCGGAGCCGCCGCCATCGCGAAGCCAAGATCCGGGGGACAGGATCTCCGTTCCGGCACCCCGCCGGAGCGGGGAAGTGCCCCCGAAGGCTTCTCCATCGACACCGCTGCCATCTCCACCGCCATCTTCATCACCGCTGCTGCTCCCATGAGGAGGGAGTAGTTCTCCATCGAGGCTCTGGGCTGTACCGGTAGCTATGTGGTTCATCTCTCTCCTATGTAGTTCAATACAATAATCTCATGAGCTGCCTTACATGATTGAGATTCATATGATGATGCTTGTAATCTAGATGTCATTATGCTAGTCAAGTGGGTTTTACTTATGTGATCTCCGGAGACTCCTCGTCCCACGTGTGTAAAGGTGACAAGTGTGTGCACCGTGTGGGTCTCTTAGGCTAGATTTCACGAATACTTACTCACGTTGAATGGCATAGTGAGGTGCTTATTTATATCTCTTTATGATTGCAAGCATGTTTGTATCACAATTTATCTATGTGCTACTCTAGTGATGTGTTATTAAAGTAGTTTATTCCTCCCGCATGTGTGCAAAGGTGACAGATGCGTGCACCGTGTTAGTACTTGGTTTATGCTATGATCATGATCTCTTGTAGATTATGGAGTTAACTATTGCTATGATAATATTGATGTGATCTATTCCTCCTACATATGCATGAAGGTGACAAAGGTGCATGCTATGCTAGTACTTGGTTTAGTAGCGTTGATCTATCTTACACTAAAGGTTACTTAAACATGAGCATTATTGTGGAGCTTGTTAACTCCGGCATTGAGGGTTCGTGTAATCCTACGCAATGTGTTCATCATCCAACAAAAGTGTAGAGTATGCATTTATCTCGTTCTGTTATGTGATCAATGTTGAGAGTGTCCACTAGTGAAAGTGTAATCCCTAGGCCTTGTTCCTAAATACTGCTGAGTTACTACGTTGTTTACTACGCTGCGTTACTACCGCTGTTACTACCGTTGTTACTGCTTTATCGCGTTACTACCGCTGCAATACCACCACCATCAACTACACGCCAAGCACTTTTCTCGCCACCGTTGCTACTGCTCATACTTATTTATACCACCTCGTATTTCACTATCTCTTCGCCGAACTAGTGCACCTATTAGGTGTGTTGGGGACACAAGAGACTTCTTGCTTTGTGGTTGCAGTGGTTGCATGAGAGGGATATCTTTGACCTCTTCCTCCCCGAGTTCGATAAACCTTGGGTATCCACTTAAGGGAAACTTGCCGCTGTTCTACA
>NC_061510.1:236099537-236141792 GCF_022539505.1 Lolium rigidum | reverse complement strand
CCCACGGGCGTCACCGTCGTCGGTCCTGGCCGGCCGCCAAGACAGAGCTTTAGCCCAGCGAAGAGTCCCAAGACCTCGCGCCCGCCCGATAAGGACCGGCACAACCACCACCTACAACCGCCGCAACGCGACCCCCGAAGATCCGCCACACTCATCTTTGAGCTTTTTCCCCACTGTCATTGTTGGATTTTTTGTGTGGATAGTCACTGTTGGATCTTGCTGCCGTTGTGCAGGGAGCCGAGGCCCGAGGAATTTGCCGTGTTAACTGTTAACGATGCATCAGAGAGGATAGCAGCTCGCCGATACGGAATCCGTACCACCGGCCTCCCCATCATGCAGGCTTGCGAGCTCCCCCGACGTCGGCTTGCAGCCGTCGAGCGGCGGCGCCCCTCCGGCCCTCCCACGACCTCGACCTTCAGCGGTGGCGCCCACCGCGATGCTTGCCCAGCTTTCCCATCCCTCGCCGTCGAACCACTGCTGCCGTCGGCCCTGCTCTAGTCGTGGGATGCAGACGGAGGAGCACGCTTCTGCTGCGCCAGCTAGCTGCTCTCATGGACCTCGCCCAGGGTAGTGCACCCGTGGAGCACGTCGCCCTACACGAAGTTGAGGCTGCGGAAGCTGCTGTCTTCGACCTTGCCCCGGACAACGTCCGTGCTGTGCTCTCCGCTCCTGCTTTGCACGTCCTCGACCGTCATAGTGCCGATGTGGACGAATATGGTGTGTCAGATGATATTCAGTTCCTCGCTTACTACCTCGCGTCCTCGCCATTCGCCAACTTGATGTCAACACCAACTTCCCCTTCTGCATGAAATCCAAAACCAAATACCCTGCCAAGGTCAGTACTCAGTACTAATTCCCTTTTGCTATCTATGATTACCGACATTTTAGTGCTTCTCCTAGAATGCTGGAATGGGAAGCCTTCTGCATATAACAACGAATTATGTCCTCTTCCACGGAAAAATGTCATACAATTGTATGTTTTCAAACTTACAAAGATAAAACATTAAGTTGGCATGAAAAAAATTAGTGCAAGCTGCCACATACAACATTTGCATCGCCCACCGGTAGCCAAGCCCCTGTAGCTTTTGCTTTGTTGCTGCTCCTCCTCCACACGCGGACCCTGCTGGTAGGGATAAAAGTATCTGGAACCTCCACATCGACTCGAGCAGTTAAATACTATAAAGATCGTGCTGCTCGACTACTACTACTTTCGTGGCTCAAGCTTGTTCTCCTTCTGGAACCTCCCCGGTTCTGTAAACTATCAGGTAGTTGACCCCCTCTACTCCTCCACTGGTTCTTTGTAGCAGATCCCATCTGCTCCGTCTTGTCCTTCGTTGGCCTCCTTAAGGTGATTCAGACAATCTAAGCAGGGGATTATAAGAGGTATTAGTACGAGCGTACTCAATAAGTTCATTATACGAAAGAGGTGTTTAATGCACTAGCTACGGCATTAGACCAGAAGGTCTAATACCAATGCAGATTTTCATAACCATTTCTTCAAAAGGTTGCTTTTATTCAGAAGAACTATGTCTGTCAGCCTTCACCGGTTTACTAGAACTTCATGGAGTTCCTTTTCGGCAGCGTTCGCAGTTTCAAATCCCGGAACAAGGAGTGACAGGTCACGATTCATTACACTCTGCAGAGGTGTGTTGCTTTACCCATAAGAGGTCTAATACCAATGCAGATTTTCATAACCATTTCTTCAAAAGGTTGCTTTTATTCAGAAGAACTATGTCCGTCAGCCTTCACCGGTTTACTAGAACTTCATGGAGTTCCTTTCCGGCAGCGTTTGCAGTTTCAAATCCCGGAACAAGGAGTGACAGGTCATGATTCATTACACTCTGCAGAGGTGTGTTGCTTTACCCATAAGAGATCTTAACCTTGGTGCCAACCGGGCAGCTTTCCCGTCCGCACTTCCGTGGTGTGAGGCCCGGTATAACGTCCTAGTCAAATTGTACTCCTTCGCGACCTTGCACACCCATCCTTTGTTGCAATTCCGACCTTGGGTCCTCGCCGGTCAGCGTATCCATTGGATACCATCCGAGCTTGACTACTATCAGGTTTCGCGACCTCGATACCTTCATAGGTCGTTGCAACCCATCATAGACCGCTTTACCTTGGGGAATTAGCATGGGATCCCCACCCACCGGTTGTTCTCGCAAGACACAACTGCTACGGTAAGCGCATCCGTTGATGTACGAGAGGAAAAAGTACAATTGACTACTCCGTCTCACTCCAGATCTTATGGTTAACACGAGTCTTACGGCACAAGAATCACTGGACGACATTGGTTGTTAATCCTAGATGGATACAAACCCTTGCAATGGAACCTCCACCATACTCATACCATGGTTCCATTGCCCACCACATAGTCATATCCATAGTTATGAAATTAGCATCTTTGCTTTTCATGCAAGAGTGATAAGTGTAGTACTTTGCAAGTAATTGGGTAAAAATACTCAAAGTAACATGAGCAAGCGATGAACTTGCCTGGCGACTCCAATGTAGTGCAGTTGGATTATTTGGACTGACCCTGTTCCTCTGTTTCTGAAAGATAGCATCATTGTATGATAAGGGCAATGGTTAAAGATTCAAATATGCAAGCTTTCGAATTTTAGGGTTTGGTTCCCCCCTTCCCGATACTTATTGATTTAATATTGGAGGTGTCGAGTAAGAAAAATTTAGTATTACTCCTTAAGAGTGAAAATATCATCTTGGAATGTTTCCAAGTTTTGTTTAAGTCCAAAATAATTTATGGACTTATTTAATCATAAAAATATGGGTTTATTTTTAATGATCTTTATTAATTCCTTTTCTTTGAATTTAATAATGGTTCACACTTATTTGTCTCAAAAACTCTATCTCATATTTTATTGTGATAGAGAATTAAATTCTAAGTGGTTTGCATATTTTCTCTATTTTTTTAGAGCTATATTGAATTTATGGTATTAATTCAAAGTTTTGGTTTCTAAAATAATTTGGGAAATACCCAAATTACCTTGGGCCCACCTGTCAGGGTGAACCCGAATGGGTTGGGCTCAACCCATTCGGCCTGGCTCGGCCCGCTCGGTTGCTTCTCACTTCGTCTCCTCCCCCGCATCTAACCCTAACTCGATGGCTCCCGCGATGTCGTGGTCGCCTCCGCCGTCGCCGAATTATACCGTTCGTCTCCGGCGGCGAGATCTGGCGCGTTCGCCTCACCTCGCGATGGCGCACCAGATGGTCCGCGTCGATCTGCGATTGGCGTCCTCCTCCGTTCGCCCCCAACCCCGCTGTCTCTAGGGTTCACGGTGTTGCGGCGACTCGTCGTTCGCCGAGGCTCCTGGTCACGCTGCGCCTTGCCGTGGTTGTGCTGGAGCGCGTGCGCTTCGGCGACGCCTGGCCTGGCCGCGGCTGGGTGCTACCGTGGCTGGTTGTGCCGCCGTGCCGCCACGGCGACGCCGTGGTGCTCTGCTCCAGGTATGCCCCCTCTCTGCTTTCTTCTCTTCTCCTCTTCCTCGTCTAGCTCTCGCTACTGTCTGTTCTCCTTCTTGGAGATGCTAAGCATGCCATGCTGCTGCTGCTGCTAGGCTATGCTGGATACTGCTGTTGTGCTCTCTGCTGCTGTTGTGTATGTGCTAGCTGCTACTGTTGTTGTTATGCTCATGTTCATGTATGTGTTCTTGCTGCTCCTGTGATGCTGATACATGTGTTGTTCCATCTTGTCTACTGCTACTGTTGTGCTCATGCTTATGCTCATGTTATTGCTACTGTTGTGATGCTTATGCACATGCTCATAAACATGCTGTGATGCTCATGGCTTGCCATGTTGCTCCAGCTGCTGTTATCCTACTGCTTGGTATTGTGAAATCCTGTAATCCACCCCTTGCTTAATTTCCTTGAGCAATCCTTGCTTGAGCAAGGGCCAGTGGTATGTGTTGTGTGCTATTCTTGTGTAAATTGATCCAGTGGTACATCATTTTCTTGATGTGATTTTGGATACAATTATAAAGTCATATATGCAATTTCTGTTTATTCAGCTATGGCCTGTGTGTAATTCTTCAGTAACTGGCTATTTTATTGATGCTATATATGCTTGGCTCTAGCAGGCTCTAGCAAGCCCTGGTGATCATATGATCATCAGTTTCTTGTTGTTTGCTTTCTATGCTTCTATTTGGGCCTTACTGATGGTTATACATGTGCTTGTGTAGCACCATATCTTGTGCTGGTGTATGTTGATGCTTGTTTAAAGCCTACCTTGATGCTTGCAGTGATCCTCTGGATCATTTGCAAGTGTCTAGGTCACTGGTTGCTTGTGTATATCATTTATCTGTATGGCTTAGCTTGATTTGATGGATAATTGAGATGAACTGCTTAGGCAGTGATGAATCTTATAATTAAATGGATTGAGCTAGAGGGATGCCAACAATTGTTGGGGACCCTAGCTCACTTTGAACCCATCTGGGTGATGATATGATTCATTGGCTTAACTATTTTGTGGTTGAGGTGACCCTGACAGTAACTAGTTGTTGTTCTAGGGTAGCTCCCCTCTCTGTGGCTTGTTGTGCTAGGACAAGTGCTTGTTGGGTGTTTTCTTTTTGGATTGCCAGCAGTCTTTGGTGTTAAAAATCAAATAGACAGTTTGATGTCTATATTTCTGATGGTTTAGTAAACCACTAGTTGCTAGGTGAGTTGGGCTAGGCTAGTGGTGTATCAAATCCCTGCTGGATACTTTGGTTTGTTGTAGTGGTGATACACGTGGCTTTAACCAATTTTTCCTGGGATTAAACTCTACTGGTTTTTCTCCTATTTTGCCAGGATCAATGAGTTTACACCAAATGATGATACAAACTGGGTAATCATACCCACTGACTTGTGTGTGTGTGATGCACATGCTTATTTATGAGCAAAACCAGTGTTTGCTCATGGATTTATGTATACCTCACTCCAGCTCCTAGAAATTGTGTTGTTTGTAGAGGGTTTTGCTTCTGTTTGAGAAGTTGGTGCTTGCTCTGCTCCTCCTAGCTGGTTGGTGCTTGGATTACTGCATCATTCCTTGCTCAACAGCAAGAACCTATTCCTATAGCCGATACTCGCCGTGAAGATACTACTACAAGACATTTGCGCCTCAAGTCTCATTCCTTGCGTAATGTCATTGGGGATTTAAAGAGCAAGGTCACTACCCGGAGGCAACTAACAAACTTTTGTGAGCACCACGCCTTTGTGTCTATGATGGAACCACTCAAGGTCAACGATGCACTTGAAGATCCCGATTGGTTGATAGCAATGCAAGAGGAACTCAACAACTTCAAGAGGAATGATGTGTGGACTCTCATGAAGCGACCCAATCATTGCCGCAATGTTATCGGCACCAAATGGGTCTTCAAGAACAAGCAAGATCAACATGGCATCGTCATCCGCAACAAAGCAAGATTGGTGGCACAAGGCTATTCTCAAGTTGAAGGCGTGGACTTTGGCGAAACCTTTGCACCCGTTGCAAGGCTTGAGTCCATCCGTATCCTTTTGGCCTTTGCCGCTCACCATGGTTTCAAGCTCCAACAAATGGATGTACAGAGTGCTTTTCTTAATGGTCCTTTACATGCGGAGGTATATGTGAAGCAACCCCCAGGGTTCGAGGACCCCCATTTCTTGGACCATGTCTTCAAACTCAAAAAGGCCCTATACGGTCTCAAACAAGCTCCTAGAGCTTGGTATGAGCATCTAAAGGAATTGCTTGAAGACCGTGGTTTCGAAGTGGGGAAAATCGATCCCACTCTTTTTACTAAGAAAGTCAATGGGGAGCTCTTCATATGCCAACTTTATGTAGATGACATCACATTTGGCTCAAATAACACAAAGTTTAATGATGATTTTGCTAAGTTGATGACTAATAGGTTTAGATGTCAATGATGGGGGAACTCAAGTACTTCCTCGGGTTCGAGATCAAGCAAATGCGACAAGGCACCTTCATCAATCAAGAAAAGTATCTCCAAGACATGCTCAAGCTCTTCGATATGAAGGGGGCCAACGGTATAGGAACCCCTATGCACCTAAAGTGTCAACTCTCTCTTGATGAGACCGGCAAGGCGGTGGACCCCAAGCTCTACCGTTCGATGATAGGTTCGCTTCTTTACCTTTGTGCTTCTCGTCTGGACATTATGTTCAGCTTAGGTATGTGTGCACGGTTTCAAGCAAGTCCGAAGGAAAGCCATATCATGGCGGTAAAGAGGATCTTTCGATATTTAGTTGATACCCCAAATTTCGGACTATGGTACCCGAGGGACACGGACTTCTCATTGGTTGGCTTCACCGATTCCGATTGGGCGGGAGACAAGGTTGATAGGAAGTCTACATCCGGAGCTTGTCACTTTCTTGGAATATCTTTGGTGTGTTGGTCCTCGAAGAAACAAAATTGTGTCTCCGTCTCTACCGCGGAAGCCGAGTATGTTGCCGCGGCGAGTAGTTGTGCTCAAATCTTATGGATGAGGCAAACCTTGCGAGATTATGGACTTGAGTATAGCAAGGTTCCTCTTTTGTGTGACAATGAGAGCGCCATTAAGATCGCCTACAATCCGGTTCTCCATGGCAAGACGAAGCACATTGAGATAAGGAACCACTTCATTCGGGATCACATTGCTCGCGGAGATATTGTTCTATCCTTCATTGGCACCAAGGAGCAATTGGCGGACATGTTCACAAAGCCCTTGGATGAGAAGCGTTTTATTGAGTTGAGACATGGGCTAAATATCATTGATCCGTCGAACTTTGCTTGACCGTCGTGCGCACATACCACTCTTTAGCTATATGTCTAGATGAAAAGCATGCATGAACATAGGGGGAGTGCTGTTTAAAATTATTGAGCTATCCCTCCCCCCATAATGCATAAATAAATCCAAAACATATGACATTTGTCAACTAAGTGACTAATGAGATTCATGTTGAGTTGTAGCCGTGAGTCCTAGATACATATACATGACCTCACACTACTATACTCTTACACGGTGGCTTCGGCCACCAACCTCCTCCTTGAGGAGTTTTTGGTTCTTCTTGTTTCTCTTTGACTTTCTTTTGTTTTCTTTTCTTTTGCCTTTGGTTCTTTCTCTCCATGTTCTTTGTGGGATTTTCATCCAAGCTTTGTTTTTCATGTTGACTTTTGCAAGCTTGGTTGAGTTTTACCTTACCGGTCCTTGCGGCGTTATTATGCTTCTTCTCCCTTTTTGGTGTTCCGATGCCAAAGGGGGAGAAGTTGATCTACTAGGACGGGTTTTTGCATGGGGTCATTCATGGTAGCCTTTTGGTCTTCGTTGTTTATCTCTTGTTGGCTACACTATTTCTATGGAGGCATCTATTGTGAGTTTGGGTTTTTCTCCAGGCAAAGGTATGACAAATCCCCCCAAATCTCTTTGCAAGATCATGTGTTGCCTCCATTGTGTGCATATGCTATATGAATATGTCATTTATACTTGTTGCATATGTGCATGGTTTGTAAAATCTAGGGGGAGTTATGCCTCTAGGATGTGTGTATATGTATTCAAATGCGTATTCCAATTATGCACACGTCTAGGGGGAGCTCCGTCTAGCTTTTGCAAATCTAAGAACCTTATCATAATATCTTATGCCATTGCAAATTCTTGTGTTGTCATCAAACACCAAAAAGGGGGAGATTGAAAGAGCAAAGTCTATACTCCGTGTTTTGTGTGTTTGATAACAACACTTGAATGAATTTAACCGTGTGCATAGATTGTCTTGGATAGATTTGCAAGTGCACGGTGCCCTCGCTGAACACGTCATGATCGGGGGACTGAAGCGTAGCTTATAGGTTTTCTGGTTTTGTGTGTGTATCGCGAGGTGACATGGCTGGAGAGGGATAGCGGAAATCAGCAGTTTCTGCCTGACCGGTACTACCGGTACCAGTAGCGGTAGTACCGCTACCCTACTGGTACCGTCCTGAGGTACCGCTCTGGGTATTTGCACTGAATTGTCCCACAGCGTGTGTTACGATACCTTTACGGTACCATGAGCGGTAGTACCGCTTACGAGCGGTAGTACCGCCTTGGTACCGCTTAGGTACCGTAACACATGTTACGACACTACCGCGTTGGTAGCGCCAAGGTGCCGCGAGGAGTCCGGGACTCACGGAGGTCGTTACGGTACCGCAAGCGGTACCGCCAGCGGTACTACCGCTGTGAGTCCACGTGGCGAATCTGTGGAGCGCATTCGAACCCAGAGCAGTACTACCCCTTACCCAAGCGGTAGTACCGGTCGTGCGGGAACTGTACATAACGGTTGGATTGAGGGGTCCTATAAAAAGGCCCCTTCTTCCCCAGCTCAATTTTATCTCTTCTCTCTCTCCTTCATTGTTGCTGAGCTTAATTCTTGAGGATCTCCCCACCTACCCAATCAATCTTGCTCAAACTTTGTGGAGTGGTGGAGGAGGCCCCGATTTATAGTTCTACCAAGAAAGATTGCACCAATGCCATCTAGTCCTTAGTGGATCTTGTTGTTAGGGTTCATATAGTGGGATCTTGGAGGAAGTGCTCCTATGGAGGCTAGCTTGGAGTTGTGCTAGCCCCGTAGGGTGTTGGGAGCCTCCTAGTGTTGTGGAGCTCGCCCCAACCTTGTTAAGGAACCACCACCTCGACCGGTGCCTTAGTGGAGAAGGGGGAGCCCCTTTGTGGAGCTCTCTCGAGGAAGAAGGTGAGGCCTTCCTTCGTTGTGTGGCCTCCTAGCCTCTTGTGTGAGGCTAGCACCTCCTCAACGCAGACGTACTCCCTTTTGTGGGAGAAACTGCGGGAAACAAACCTCGCCTCGTCTCCGCGCCCTCCGGTTGTCCCGCTCCTTATCTTTACTATCATCCTTGATTCCTTTGATTGTTGCACTAGACTAGGATCATACTAGGATCACTTCTAACATCAAAGCTATCACCTTTACTTCCACATCACACTAAAAACTGAGAAAGACCTAAAAATTGCGTAGCATCCATTCACCCCCCCCTCTTGTTCGCTACGATCCATTCACCCGGAGCCATCTCCATTGACTCCACCGCCTCCATTTCGACTCCATGATGGTTCGTGAGTAGTTCCCCCTGGACTGCGGGTTGGTACTCTCTCTCCCATGTACTTCAATACAATGATCTCATGAGCTGCCTTACATGATTGAGATCCATATGATGTAATCGGTGTTGTCTTTGTTGGGATCCGATAAATTGTGGAATTGTGATCAGATTGTACGTTCATCATATTATCATACTTCTGTTATTTAAGATATTGCATGCTCTCCGGTACTTGTAGTTACCTTGATCAAGTAGTTGCCTGTATCTCCAAGAGGGGGTATTTATGCTTGATAATAGGTTCATGCCTCTAGTTTTCTGGGATATTGACATTAAACTTCTATGATTGTAGATGTGATGTTGCTACTAGGGAGAAAATAACAATATTTTATCCGAGTGTAATTCTATTGTTTACTTTATACACATTTCTTAATGCGATAGTTTGTTGGTTGCAACTTAATACTGGAAGGGGTTCGGATGATAACCTGAAGGTGAATTATTAGTCATAGATGCAGTTGGATTACGGTCTATGTATTATGTTGTAATACCCAATTAAATACTACAATAACCTTTATCTTATCATAGCATGCATTGTCATGCCCTCACAATTATCAATTGACCAACTGTAATTTGTTCACCCAACACATGTTATTTGGAGAGTTACCACTAGTGTAGATAGTTGGGAACCTTGGTCCTTCTGTCATCATCATTGCTCTACAGTCAACTACGTACTGGAATACTTTCCGGTGTCATATCCTCCGACAATTTGGGATGGCGACTCCTCCGATGACCGATGATACGTCTCCAACGTATCTATAATTTCTGATGTTCCATGCTTGTTTTATGACAATACCTACATGTTTTGTTCACACTTTATATCGTTTTTATGCGTTTTCCGGAACTAACCTATTAACAAGATGCCACAGAGACAGTTCCTGTTTTCTGCTGTTTTTGGTTCCAGAAAGGCTGTTCGGGCAATATTCTTGGAATTCGACGAAACGAAGACCAAACATCCTATTTTTCCCGGAAGGCCCCAGAACACCGAAGGAGAGTCGGAGGCGAGCCGTGGGGGCCCCACACGACAGGCCGCGCGGGCTCCACCCCGGCCGCGCCGGCCTATGGGGAGGAGGCCCCGTGGCCCCTCCGACTCCGTCTCTTCGCCTATTTAAGCCCTTTCGACCTAAAACGCAGCTACCTCTGGACGAAACTCCGTAAAGACTCCGGGGTGCCGCCACATCGCGAAACTCCACCCGGGGGACGAAGTCTCTGTTTCGGCACCTCGCCGGACGGGGAATTGCCCCCGGAGTCATCTCCACCGCCGTCTCCACCGCCATCTTCACCGCCATCGCTGTCTCCATGATGAGGAGGGAGTAATTCACCCCGGGGCTGAGGGCTCCGCTGTAGCTATGTGGTTCATCTCTCTCTTTATGTGATCTAGTTGAATATCATCTATGTGCTACTCTAGTGATGTTATTAAAGTAGTCTATTCCTCCTGCACGGTGTAATGGTGACAGTGTGTGCATCGTGTAGTACTTGGCGTGGGTTATTGTGGTGACCCGGCATACCACTGCATGGTGTAGTATGCAAGTCTGATATAACACCAATGAAACACCGTTCCACTAGTATTATATCGCTCAGAGTGGTACAACAGAAACATATGCGGGTCCAAGGCATGTCTATAGAATTACAACATTGACTTTGTTACATAAGATCATCACAGCCTCCTACTTTACAATGAGGTAAAACTGCAAATAACTCCAGAAGAACGACTCGTAGACTAGTCTTATCACGAACTCTATTTGTAGAGTATTTAACTAGCTACAGAGGTGATGGCGTGTATTTCACACGTTCGTTGGGCAACCCCAAGAGGAAGGTATGATGCGCACAGCAGCAAGTTTTCCCTCAGAAAGAAACCAAGGTTTATCGAACCAGGAGGAGCCAAGAAGCACGTTGAAGGTTGATGGTGGCGGGATGTAGTGCGGCGCAACACCGGAGATTCCGGCGCCAACGTGGAACCTGCACAACACAACCAAAGTACTTTGCCCCAACGAAACAGATGAGGTTGTCAATCTCACCGGCTTGCCGTAACAAAGGATTAACCGTATTGTGTGGAAGATGATTGTTTGCAGAGAAAACAGTAAAAACAAGTATTGCAGCAGATTTGTATTTCAGTATTAAAGAATGGACCGGGGTCCACAGTTCACTAGAGGTGTCTCTCCCATTAGATAAAAGCATGTTGGGTGAACAAATTACAGTCGGGCAATTGACAAATAGAGAGGGCATAACAATGCACATACATGACATGATAAGTATAGTGAGATTTAATTGGGCATTACGACAAAGTACATAGACCGCCATCCAACCGCATCTATGCCTAAAAAGTCCACCTTCGAAGTTATCATCCGAACCCCTCCAGCATTAAGTTGCAAAGCAACAGACAATTGCATTAAGTATGGTGCGTAATGTAATCAATAACTACATCCTTGAACATAGCATCAATGTTTTATCCCTAGTGGCAACAAGCACAACACAACCTTAGAACTTTCTCACATCGTCCTGGTGTCAATGCAGGCATGAACCCACTATCGAGCATAAGTACTCCCTCTTGGAGTTAAAAGTAAAAACTTGGCCAGAGCCTCTACTAGAAACGGAGAGCATGCAAGATCATAAACAACACATGTATAATAACTTGATAATTAACATGACATAGTATTCTCTATCCATCGGATCCCGACAAACACAACATATAGAATTACGGATAGATGATCTTGATCATGTTAGGCAGCTCACAAGATCCGACAATGATAGCACAATGGGGAGAAGACAACCATCTAGCTACCGCTATGGACCCATAGTCCAGGGGTAGACTACTCACTCATCACTCCGGAGGCGACCATGGCGGTGTAGAGTCCTCCGGGAGATGAATCCCCTCTCCGGCAGGGTGCCGGAGGCGATCTCCTGGATCCCCGAGATGGGATCGGCGGCGACGGCGTCTCGGTAAGGTTTTCCGTATCGTGGCTCTCGGTACTGGGGGTTTCGTCACGGAGGCTATTTGTAGGCGGAAGGGTAGGTCAAGAGGCGGCACGGGGGCCCCACACCACAGGGCCGCGCGGCCAAGGGGGGGGCCGCGCCACCCTATAGTGTGGCCCCTCCGTGGCCCCTCTTCGTCTCTCCTTCGGACTTCTGGAAGCTTCGTGAGAAAATAGGCCCCTGGGCTTTGATTTCGTCCAATTCCGAGAATATTTCGTTACTAGGATTTCTGAACCAAAAACAGTAGAAAACAAAGAATCGGCACTTCGGCATCTTGTTAATAGGTTAGTTCCGTAAAATGCACAAATATGACATAAAGTGTGCATAAAACATGTAGGTATCATCAATAATATGGCATAGAACATAAGAAATTATCGATACGTCGGAGACGTATCAAGCATCCCCAAGCTTAGTTCTCGCTCGTCCCGAGCAGGTAAAACGATAACAAAGATAATTTCTGAAGTGATATGCCATCATAACCTTGATCATACTATTTGTAAACATATGTAGTGGATGCAGCGATCATAACAATGGTGATGACATGAGTAAACAAGTGAATCATATAGCAAAGACTTTTCATGAATAGTACTTCAAGACAAGTATTAATAAGTCTTGCATAAGAGTTAACTCATAAAGCAATAAATCAAAGTAAAGGTATTGAAGCAACACAAAGGAAGATTAAGTTTCAGCGGTTGCTTTCAACTTGTAACATGTATATCTCATGGATAATTGTCAACATAGAGTAATATAACAAGTACAATATGCAAGTATGTAGGAATCAATGCACGGTTCACACAAGTGTTTGCTTCTTGAGGTGGAGAGAGATAGGTGAACTGACTCAACATAAAAGTAAAGAGAATGGTCCTTCAAAGAGGAAAGCATCGATTGCTATATTTGTGCTAGAGCTTTTATTTTGAAAACATGAAACAATTTTGTCAACGGTAGTAATAAAGCATATGAGTTATGTACATTATATCTTACAAGTTGCAAGTCTCATGCATAGTGTACTAATAGTGCCCGCACCTTGTCCTAATTAACTTGGACTACCGGATCTTTGCAATGCACATGTTTTGACCAAGTGTCACAATGGGGTACCTCCATGCCGCCTGTACAAAGGTCTAAGGAGAAAGCTCGCATTTTGGATTTCTCGCTTTTGATTATTCTCAACTTAGACATCCATACCGGGACAACATGGACAACAGATAATGGACTCCTCTTTTATGCATAAGCATGTGGCAACAATTATTATTCTCATATGAGATTGAGGATATGTGTCCAAACTAAAAACTTCCACCATGAATCATGGCTTTAGTTAGCGGCCCAAAGTTCTTCTCTAACAACATGCATGCTCCAACCATGAAGGTGGTAGATCTCTCTTGCTTCGCACAAGACGGACATGCATAGCAACTCACATGATATCCAACAAGAAATAGTTGATGGCGTCCCCGAAACATGGTTACCGCTCAACAAGCAACTTAATAAGAGATAAAGTGCATAAGTACATATTCAATACTACAATAGTTTTTAAGCTATTTGTCCCATGAGCTATATATTGCAAAGGTGAATGATGGAATTTTAAAGGTAGCACTCAAGCAATTTACTTTGGAATGGCGGGTAAATACCATGTAGTAGGTAGGTATGGTGGACACAAATGGCATAGTGGTTGGCTCAAGGATTTTGGATGCATGAGAAGTATTCCCTCTCGATACAAGGTTTAGGCTAGCAAGGTTATTTGAAACAAACACAAGGATGAACGGTACAGCAAAACTCACATAAAAGACATATGGTAAACATTATAAGACTCCATACCGTCTTCCTTGTTGTTCAAAACTCAATACTAGATGTTATCTAGACTCTAGAGAAACCAAATATGCAAACCAAATTAGCAAGCTCTAAGTATTTCTTCATTAATGGGTGCAAAGTATATGATGCAAGAGCTTAAACATGAGCACAACAATTGCCAAGTATCAAATTATCCAAGACATTTTAGAGTTACTACATGTAGCATTTTCCAATTCCAACCATATAACAATTTAACGAAGAAGAAACTTCGCCATGAATACTATGAGTAGAACCTAAGGACATATTTGTCCATATGCAACAGCGGAGCGTGTCTCTCTCCCATAAAGTGAATGCTAGGATCCATTTTATTCAAACAAAACAAAAAACAAAAACAAACCGACGCTCCAAACAAAGTACATAAGATGTGGCCGAATAAAAATATAGTTTCAGGGGAGGAACCTGATAATGTTGTCGATGAAGAAGGGGATGCCTTGGGCATCCCCAAGCTTAGACGCTTGAGTCTTCTTAATATATGCAGGGGTGAACCACCGGGGCATCCCCAAGCTTAGAGCTTTCACTCTCCTTGATCATATTGCATCATACTCCTCTCTTGATCCTTGAAAACTTCCTCCACACCAAACTCGAAACAACTCATTAGAGGGTTAGTGCATAATAAAAATTTACATGTTCAGAGATGACACAATCATTTTTAACACTTCTGGACATTGCATAAAGCTACTGGACATTAGTGGATCAAAGAAATTCATCCAACATAGCAAAAGAGGCAATGCGAAATAAAAGACAGAATCTGTCAAAACAGAACAGTCCGTAAAGATGGATTTTATTAGGCCACCAGACTTGCTCAAACGAAAATTCTCAAATTGAATGAAAGTTGCGTACATATCTGAGGATCACTCACGTAAATTGGCATAATTTTCTGAGTTACCTACAGAGAATTAGACCCAGATTCGTGACAGCAAAGAAATCTGTTTCTGCGCAGTAATCCAAATCTAGTACTTACTTTTCTATCAAAGACTTTACTTGGCACAACAAAACATAAAACTAAGATAAGGAGAGGTTGCTACAGTAGTAAACAACTTCCAAGACACAAAATAAAAACAAAGTACTGTAGGTAAAAACATGGGTTGTCTCCCATAAGCGCTTTTCTTAACGCCTTTCGACTAGGCGCAGAAAGTGTATCTCAAGTAGCATCGAGAGATGAAGCATCAACATCATTACCAGCGGTGTTGGGAGTTTTATCAATTTTAGGCCTATAGTAATTCTTTGGTTTAGGCACTTTAGAGACATACATGAATTTTTGCTCCTTACCCACATAAGCTTTCTCATTAAATTTAAGAGAAGAAAAAGTTGAACCCAATTTTCCCATAGCTTTTTCAAGTTTACCAATTCTATGGGTTTGATTATCATGGATAGCACAAGTTTCTAGAGTAGCAATTCTTTCATTAATTCCTCCTAGGATTTTATCAAGTTTATCAGTATTATCAAGTAATATTTCCAATTTAGTTTCAACGCTACAATTTTTCTCTATGGTTTCCAATTTTTTCATAACATCCTCAAGGGAGGTTTCACTTTTAGTTTCATTAACAGGTGGTGTTCCAAATAAACTCTCAATAATGCAGCTAGCTTCTAAAGCGGGAGCACCTAGGAAGTTACCTCCCGCGAGACAATCAAGAACATATCTATTCCAGCTAGAGATACCAACATAAAAATTCATGAGTAGGATAGTGGTGGAGTGTTTCTTAGTGCACCTATTATGGGCATCACTAATTCTATACCAAGCATCTTTTAAACATTCTCCCCCTTGTTGTTTAAATGAACGAACTTCAACTTCGGGATTACTCATTTTAGCGGTAGTAAATAAAGCAAACTAGATAAAGTAAATGCAAGTAGACTAATTTTTTTGTGTTTTCAATATAGCAAACAAGACAGTAAATAAAGTAAAGCTAGCAACTAATTTTTTTGTGTTTTGATATAATGCAGCAAACAAAGTAGTAAATAAAATAAAGCAAGACAAAAACAAAGTAGAGAGATTGAGAAGTGGAGACTCCCCTTGCAGCGTGTCTTGATCTCCCCGGCAACGGCGCCAGAAAATATGCTTGATGGCGTGTATTTCACACGTTCGTTGGGCAACCCCAAGAGGAAGGTATGATGCGCACAGCAGCAAGTTTTCCCTCAGAAAGAAACCAAGGTTTATCGAACCAGGAGGAGCCAAGAAGCACGTTGAAGGTTGATGGCGGCGGGATGTAGTGCGGCGCAACACCGGAGATTCCGGCGCCAACGTGGAACCTGCACAACACAACCAAAGTACTTTGCCCCAACGAAACGAGTGAGGTTGTCAATCTCACCGGCTTGCTGTAACAAAGGATTAACCGTATTGTGTGGAAGATGATTGTTTGCAGAGAAAACAGTAAAAACAAGTATTGCAGCAGATTTGTATTTCAGTATTAAAGAATGGACCGAGGTCCACAGTTCACTAGAGGTGTCTCTCCCATTAGATAAAAGCATGTTGGGTGAACAAATTACAGTCGGGCAATTGACAAATAGAGAGGGCATAACAATGCACATACATGACATGATAAGTATAGTGAGATTTAATTGGGCATTACGACAAAGTACATAGACCGCCATCCAACCGCATCTATGCCTAAAAAGTCCACCTTCGAGTTATCATCCGAACCCCTCCAAGTATTAAGTTGCAAAGCAAATGACAATTGCATTAAGTATGGTGCGTAATGTAATCAATAACTACATCCTTGAACATAGCATCAATGTTTTATCCCTAGTGGCAACAAGCACAACACAACCTTAGAACTTTCTCATCATCGTCCCGTGTGTCAATGCAGGCATGAACCCACTATCGAGCATAAGTACTCCCTCTTGGAGTTAAAAGTAAAAACTTGGCCGAGCCTCTACTAGAAACGGAGAGCATGCAAGATCATAAACAACACATGTATAATAACTTGATAATTAACATGACATAGTATTCTCTATCCATCGGATCCCGACAAACACAACATATAGAATTACAGATAGATGATCTTGATCATGTTAGGCAGCTCACAAGATCCGACAATGATAGCACAATGGGGAGAAGACAACCATCTAGCTACTGCTATGGACCCATAGTCCAGGGGTAGACTACTCACTCATCACTCCGGAGGCGACCATGGCGGTGTAGAGTCCTCCGGGAGATGAATCCCCTCTCCGGCAGGGTGCCGGAGGCGATCTCCTCGGATCCCCCGAGATGGGATCGGCGGCGACGGCGTCTCGGTAAGGTTTTCCGTATCGTGGCTCTCGGTGCGGGGGTTTCGTCACGGAGGCTATTTGTAGGCGGAAGGGTAGGTCAAGACGCGGCACGGGGGCCCCACACCACGGGGCCGCGCGGCCAAGGGGGGCCGCGCCGCCCTATAGTGTGGCCCCTCCGTGGCCCCTCTTCGTCTCTCCTTCGGACTTCCGGAAGCTTCGTGAGAAAATAGGCCCCCGGGCTTTGATTTCGTCCAATTCCGAGAATATTTCGTTACTAGGATTTCTGGAACCAAAAACAACAGAAAACAAGCAATCGGCACTTCGGCATCTTGTTAATAGGTTAGTTCCAGAAAATGCACAAATATGACATAAAGTGTGCATAAAACATGTAGGTATCATCAATAATATGGCATAGAACATAAGAAATTATCGATACGTCGGAGACGTATCAAGAGGCTATGAATAGATTCTAGCTAAATAGGAGCTAGGTTTGGGAAACTAGTTCCTTTCTATTGCTAAGCTAGGTTTTATCCTTGTTGGATGTGGTGTTTGACTCTCCTGACAGGTTCCTGTCCCTTGAAGTAGTTGTTGACACCTAGGCGTTTGAGTTGCACTGTAGATCCTCCTTCGATGCCTCCATACCTAAGCAGGGGATTTAAGAGTGGGATGAGTACGAGCGTACTCAACAAGTTCATTATAGGGAAGAGGTGTTTAATGCACTAGCTACGGCATTAGACCAGAAAGTCTAATACCAATGCAGGTTTTCATAATCATCTCTTCAAGAGGTTGCTTTTATTCAGAAGAACTATGTCCGTCAGCCTTCACCGGTTTACTAGAACTTCATGGAGCTCCTTTCCGGCCGCGTGTCGCAGCTCCATATCCCGGAACAGGGAGTGACAGGTCACGGTTCTTTACACTCGCAGAGGTGTGTTGCTTTACCCATAAGAGATCTTAACCTTGGTGCCAACCGAGCCGCGAGCTCGTCCACACTTCCTTCGGTGTGAGGCCCGGTATAAGGTCTAGCCAATCATGTTCCTCCGCTACCTCGAACACCCACCCGTTGTTGCATGCCCCGACCCTAGGTCCACGCCGGTCCCATTATTCCCGTAATTTCAGGGTGGACCCCGACCACGACAACGAGTGCTGGGCTCTACCATACACTCCTACGCCGGTAGCCGCAACCCATCATAGACCGCATTACCGTGTGGAATTAGAATGGGATCCCCACCCTCCGGTTGTTCCGCAAGACACAACTGCTACGGCAAGCAATGCTTTACCGTGGGGAATTAGAATGGGATCCCCACCCTCCGGTTATTCCGCCAGATACAACTGCTACGGTAAGCGCATCCGTTGATGAACGAGAGGTGGAAACACTTTTGACTACTCCGTCCCACTCCGGATCTTATGGTTAACACGGGTATTACGGCACAAGAATCACTCGGCGACATTTGTTGTTTAATCCTAGATGGATATAACCCGTGCAATGGAACCTCCACCATATCAACACAATCCATGGTTCCATTGCCCACCACATAGTCATATTCATAGTTATGAAAGTAGTGGTTTTGATTTTTATGCAATAGTGATAACCATAATACTTTGCAAGTAATTTGATAGAAATACTCAAATGACATGAGCAAGTGATGAACTTGCCTTTCTTGACTGCAAGATTATGCGTGACAAGGTCTTCGATACGCAATAACTCCAAATTCTGAAATAGCATCATCGTCCGGTAAGGACGATGTTTAAAAGATTGGCAAGGATGCAGTAATGCATAATAATGAGATGCAATCGCTCTAAGCGTGACCTAACCCTGATGATTTGGGATCAGTGAGTTGTAATGATTGGTTCAGGGTGTGTTGCACTCTTAGAGTGATTCACATACAAGGTTCTTATTCAGGTGTGATTACTTGGTATTATCAACAGGTAGTTAATAGAGCATAATAATCAATTGAGCACACAAAGAATGATGATTGGCATAATATTAACAAGTAAAGAACAGTGGTCAGTTTAGTACTATATGGCATGGTTAATGATTAATTATCATATACTTTAAAAGAATAACTTTTGAAGAACATGTTCTTAAATAAAGAACCAGTATGATAATTAGGTTGATGGGGTTCTATGGTTGACTATGGTTTCATTTAGTTTCTGGAGTAAGTATTAGATGGATCACAACCTAGTTGGATTCATCAATACAAAGGGCTTGAAAGGTTGAGTTAAGCCTGACATTCTAAGCAATTATTCATACAAGGTTGTTATCAGGATTGGTTCATCTTGTTGGTGATGGCTAGCTAGGGTTTATAGGTTCTTATAAGCAGGGTTGATGATGATTCTTTATTTTCTTCAAAAGAATAACTTTTGAAGAACATACTTCTTAAATAATAAGAAGTATATCAATTAAGGTTGAGGTTGTCTAGGATTTACTGTTGGTTCTGTTAAGTAAGGAATAATTGGCTCCTAAATAGGATGGTTGATAAGTATCCAACACTAGTAGGGTTTAGTGGAATAGGGTTATGTAATAGTAGATATAGTTGCTACTAAGGCTCATCACAATGGAGTGATGCTAAATAGGGATAAATAAGGATAATGGCTTTGGTAATAGGATCTAGGATTTTCACTAAGTTCACCCTACTTGATTATCTAAGTCTGATGAGGATGAATACATGGGATGCTCATTAGTAGTGATAGGGTTCCTATATCTTATGTGGATTTGAACTAGTATTTAATTGCTAGATATGAATCTATGATTACAAATGAAGTAACATGATCACAAGTTCTAACCTAGGGTTTAGGTTAGAAGCAAACTAGGATTTATATGAATTAATGGAGCTAGGATTTGGTGCATAGTTGAATTAGGGTTTTAGGGTTCCACATAAAATTATGAGGTTATCACTTGGTTTATAATGAAACTAGGGTTTCCTAATGAATTAGGGTTTTAGAACTCCACATGAAATGATAGGGTTGTAATATCATTCGATATTGAATTAGGGTTTGCTATAAACCATGTAGTTCTATGATTAATAACTTCATTTTAAAGTTGAAGTTATTAGTAACTTGGAATAAAAATAATATTGAATTTGGCATTTTATTGTTTTTGAACAATTAATAATTATGGTAATTATTAATCAGGGTTTAAATCTCTCTAATAAGGATTTAACAAAATAATAAATAAAGAAATTAGTTTTAAAGTTTTCTTTATTTATTTACTGGTTTCTATTTAATTTTTAAAGTTTTCCTTATTTATTGAATTTTAATTCAATCAAGTATAAAAGAAAAGACTTAATTAACTATTATTAAACAATTAAATTTTTATTAAAAATAAAAATTTCATTTTATATTTTTATTGGATATAATTTTCTTTTCTAAGAATTTTGATATCACATTTATATTTTTCTGAGTTATATTGTATTTTCTACAATTTGTCAAAGTTGCAGCAAATTTCTGAAATTTGGAATTGAAAACGAATTGGCTAAAGACACCCGGGCTAGTGTTACCCAGCAGTCTCACGACGAGTGGGCCACGGGTACATGTCGGCGGCCACGTCGATTTTGACTGGTCAAAATCGATGACCGAGCAGGAGCACCTCGCCGGCGGCCGGTACTACCACGAAGCCGGCGATGCGGGCATCCCGCGATGCGTGACTATGCTCTATCGATTCGAGCGACGACGAACGGAACCAAATGGTGGTGGCGCCGCCCCAAATATGTCACCGGAGCATGCCCGGCGGTGAGGTACCGCGGCGGTGCACTCCGGCCAAGTTGCAAGAACTAGCTACAGACGATTATAGGATGCAATATTAGGCTCGAGCGAATCGCAAGCTCACCGAGAACACGCCGGACTTGACGGCTTGGCGCGGAGATGGCCGACATTCGCCGGAATTGGTTGATGCCGACGCCGGGGAAGATGAGGTCGTCGGCGTCAATCTCGCGCACCTCAACTCGATTCCTCCCGTGGGAAGTAGCTTGTCGAGAACGGCGGACACGGTGGTGCTCTTAGCTTGGCCGGGGTTTGCTCCAATCGCCGGCGACGATGGAGATGACCGGCGGAGCCAGGAGTTTCGGTTTGGGGAAAATTTGGAGAGGAAGAAGAAGAACTCCGAAGCTAGGGTTCGTCGCTGGGCTTCTTATACGGCGGCAGAGATGTGCCTCGTCACGACCGCCGAGGAAGCGAGGAGGTCGCCGGCGAGAGAGGGAAGAGGAGCACGCCGTCGTGCTGTCCTCCATGCGCACGAAGAGGATGAGGATGAGCTCCTCCCTCTGATTATTTCGGCGAAGAGGTATGGGCTGGGCTGGGCCGTGCTAGCTCGTGGGCTATGTGCTTGGTGGGCTGCTCGGCCGAGGTAAGGTCCAGGTAGGTTTTTCCCTCCTCTCTTCTTTTTTCTGTTTTATTTTCTGTTTTCAATTCTGGTTTTTATAATTCAAATTTGAATCTTCTTATTTTGCGAGGTGTTAAATAATTGGAGTTTGCTGAGTATTTAGTGCAATGACCATTACACCACTCTCCCAATTGAGAAAAGCATTTTATAGTTGATTAAATTTCACATATGTGGCTTATTCAATATAGCAATTAAACATGAGTTTCTATTCTCATTTTAATTCCTTTTTTATATGAATCAATTCTATTTGGAATTAATAGAGTTGATAATCTCAACTCAAAGTATTTCAGAGTTAGTTATTAGGAGTTGGTTTCTATTTGAGAAATTTGTCGTTTGCATATGATTTTATGTGAGCATTAAATCTCTTAGGGTTTTATGGTTTTCTATTACAAGCCATCTTGTAAAGTTGACACTAGGATCATATTTATTGAACACCTGGAATTACTTAGGGTAGGTAGTGTTCTCATCATGGGTTGTTCTTGGTTACCAGAGATAAGTAGTTGATCACCACACATGGGTTTCAACTATGAATTTAAGCACTAGATGTTTCTGATGTTTAATAATTGAAGCATAAGATTTTAGCTAGTGAGCAATTCTAGGGTTCTAAAGGCATATTCACCTAATGGTACTTGGTTTGGAATCTCAAATATGGTTTAGGTTTCTTAGTTATAATCACTATAAGTGATACACAAACTAGAGTTGAGGTATAATTCTAGGTTGTAGATATGAGATGATACCATATTGCATTGAGCTAGGTTTACTCTCCCCAATGCATGATAAAGGTGGTTACTTGCTTAATATTTCATGTGCTCCTTTAGTTACTAAGGATACTGAGAATTGGTTTTTATCTTCTACCAATATACTTCTTTTATTATCCTTAATTTATCATTTAGAGTAACTAAAATGTTTATGGTTCTTTTTATAGTTAACTTTGGTTATAAGGATGAATGGTTTCTCACACTACCTTAAATATAGGGTTTATCTTATGGCTTATTCTTCTATTTCCCCAAAGCATGGTCATGGCATCATCATGAGCAACTTATTCTTAATGTTTATCTTCTACTCCCAATTCTTATTTTGGAATGGATTATTCTAGGGTTCTACTCAAGGAATGATGATGTGATTAACTAAATATGTGGTTTGCCTAAGAATTCTACCTTGCTAGCTTCTGTAGCTTGTTCTTCAGAAAATCTGATAAACCTGCATCTTGTGGCATGCCTCCACCTCCTAGCTGCTTCATCTTGATCCTAACTATTTTATGGAGTGGCTCAATGTGTTGGTCTTCTTGCATCATGGTGCAAGATGATGAGATGAATGAAGTGTGATGCTCCTTTTATAGGCTTGGGCATGCTCTTGTAACATGACACATGGGTGGATGACTCTTGCTTTAAATTGATGAATAAGGTGCTTGGTTGTCATGCTCTCATCCATAGTAATCCTTTAAGCATGAGGTGGCATAGCTTAGGATTCAAGCTATGTAGATATTTTCATCCTATGTGGCATTGAGATTATCCTCTCATGTGATTTATTTTTGGATAGCCAAGTGGCTTTTGTTACTAAATATCTTGTGAATGATTTTATGCTTGTGATTGAGTCACTATATCATATGTGATTGTATTTATATTATGATTGGGATCAATATGTCAAAGATAAGGATTATACCCCAATTTTGAATGGTGATGTTTGATTTCACCAAGGCATGATCATATGAGTTTCAAAATACTCATAGTTTATTTTATTTAAATAGTTTGAACTATAATTCGTAATGTAAACGAATTTAGTTTTGTGATATTCCATATATTTAATAAGTTATGATTGAAATCAGAAGATGTGGCTTTTATGCACTTAGGTCCTTGGGTTTTGCTATATTTGGTATTTAGTTTTAAAGTGAATTCAATTGTACCTCAAGGTAGTTGCTTAACTTTTAAGTGTTAATAATTTAGAGTGTGCTTCTTATCTCTTTAATGGTTATATACCTCTCCCATCTCTAGGATTTAATGATAAGTTTTTGTTGGTGTTAAGTTCAAGAATTTAGTTCAAGAATTACTATGAGATTCATGGTAAGAACATGAGTTAGTTTAAGACATGGAAAAGATAAGTGAAGAATGGGTTCTCCATTATTGTTACTTGATTTCCAGTTGAATAGATGTTCTTATGTTATGGCAAGGAATACCACGTTATGATCTTTTATAAGATCAAGCAATTGATCATTGGGTAAAGTGTTGTTGTGTTGATTTTAGTTCCATTTGATCTAACCCTTTAGATCAAATCATCTCTACCCAAAACAAGGTTTTTTAACAAAGTCACATTGAGGTTTATAGCGCTTGACTTGATGAGCTACTTCAATTCCACCAAGGTCAAGTGAAACTTCGAGTCATTGTGACTGTTTTACTTTAAAGCGCGAAAATTCCCCAGATTTTCTATGCATGAATGCAATGCACACATCTGATTCCTCTATTTTTGTAACCCCATTACCTGGGATATTACAGTCTCTACCCCTTAAACTAAACTTCGTCCTCGAAGTTTGATCTCTCTCACGTTTCCGAAGTGTGGATCTGACTTGTGCAGACTACGACTTTTCTCGAACTCCGTGATGATCTTACTGGATATAATTGAATATATCCCTTGTCTAGATTCTTCCTGGAATCCCTGAGGGTTTGTCTCTGAACATTAGTTCTTACTCCAGTTCTATGATTTTCTACCTGGAATCTAATAATACATGTCTCTGAATCATGGCTTCTAACTTTAATTATTTGATTTCTTTCAATATCATAATCTTGTTTCCTTTCTCATTGAAGATTCAATGATTGAGACTTCTTCTTGTCTTGACAGTCTTAATTGAGGACTAGTTGGATAACATTCTCCTATTTGATAAAATAGGTCTTTGTTTTCCCTTACTACCAAAACTGCAATAATGGTACTAAGTAAGGTACTTAACATGGAAATGATCATGATGATTTATTTCCCTAAGAATGGATTAGACTCATTTAGTCCATCCAATCATGGTTTATAGTTGATACTTATAACTATTTTGGATTATTTAGGTTCCATGAAAGGAATCTTTCAAATGGACTTTAGTTTTGGTATAGTCAATCTCCTTAGGTCTTTGGGTCTTCTTAAGCTTTATTTGGTCTCCTATATTTACTTCTTCCAACTTCATTAAGCTTAACTTACTTGAGATTTCGTACTTCTGAGTAAATATTTCTCCCTTTCTCAAGTGATAGTCATCTTCTTACTTCCTCGAGGTATAAACCTCGGCTTCTGGTCTGACATCCTTCTGAAAGTAGTGTTCAACAATCTTATGAAAATAAGATTGAACTTCCTCTCAGTTCAGACCTTCTTCTTCTATCTTGCTTAAAGTATTGAGTCATTGTGCATACAACTCAATCTTTACTCTACCCCTTAGAGTTTTCTTATGGTCTTCAATTCCTTTTCTTCCAACTATTAGACTATGGTTGGTATATGGGCCTGGTTCTAATTTATGGGTTGTACTCTTCTAAGGTCTTGTGAAGAATTTCTGTGGTGTATCCACCCAATTGTGGACATCCAATGTGAATCCTTTAACTAAATTATTATAAGTTATAGTTATTTGGCTATCAAGATTTTTATTTGTTCACAAACTTTTGTTACAAATAATTAAATCGTGAACTATTTGTAATACCAACTGATACCAGCTGTGGTTATTATACCAACTGTGGCTATTTGATATCTAAAAATGGTTTCTATTTTAGGTTCTGATCAACTGGACGAGACATCTTCTACTTTATCTCGCAGTATTGATATTATACCAATTGTGGTCTTCTGATATCAACTATGGTCTTCTTATATCTGCTATGGTTTCAGATATCATCTTCCTTCATTCGAGGGTTTATTTTGCAAGAAAACCACTAGCCGACACTATGAATATAGTATTCGAAGTGATCTCCTATGCATTCCCTCTTCCATGATGACTAGGGATCCGCTTGAGCTTTACCATAATCATCATATTCTCACCTTCATGCTTCTTCTGTACTAAAGTACTCCTCTGTTGAGGTAAAGCATGAGTTTTGATTGGTACTTCCTTCTGAATATTGTGGTTGCTTCCCACAACTTTACTCCTTTCTGCTGATGGACCTTCCTCGTGTCTTTAAGATCTTCAGAATTCGTCACTTCCTCACACGTTTACCATTTCCCTCTAGATCTATAGCACCAAGTAAGAATTTGATATGGCAACATGCATTTGCATATCAAAGTCAAACTTCATGTATGGATCTAGTCAAACGATGAAAATCCAATAAAATCCAAGAAGATTCAGCTTTGTGCATATAATACACACCATCATAAGCCTGAATATATTGGTTGAGTAAGACATCTCTAAACATCAGGCGCTGATGTGTAGTATATAACACCACATAAGATGGGTTTATATCGTGATACTTAGCACGAATATAGGGAATTCTACTATTTGTCTCAACATTTACCTTAATTGCACAATTGCAATGAGATAAACTTGACACAAAGTGGTTTGGGATAATTAAGGTTAACCTAATTTTCTTTGGAAGTACTAACTTAGTTTCCATTTTTGTTGAGGACTAACTCACATGATATATCTAGGTTCTAGTATGGCTACTCTAAACACATATCTATTGGAATATAGCTTCTATCCTTTCAAGTGTTTCTATCACAAGACTATGGTCATGATGTGCTTGGCACACTTCCCATGGTTTTGGAACACAACTCTTGCACTATTGGTGAACACCTGACTTCTTATTGTACTCCTCCTAAGTATTTATGATGTTCCAGTACATCACCTAATGAATCTCAAGTGAATCATATGTGATTACTATCTCTACCATGTAGTAGACATATTTTATTCCTGAATCTCTTCCTTACTTCCCATGATTGACTCATCATGGTCTTTACTACCTCATATAACTCATAGTTATCACTTACTATCAACTGTTTCACGAGTTTGGATAGATTTTACTTACCCATTACTTGTATTGGTGTACACCCACTAATAGGATATCATGCTTATCTTTGTCACTTAATACTACTCCTATTACAGGTCTGAATAATTCCTACTTATCCATAACATGTGTTGGTACACATCTTCCAATAGGATATCTTCCTTATAGTTGTATCCTCTCTTTGGACTACCATGTATTGTATACCAACTGGGGTCTACTCATCTATTGTTTTAAGAACTTATTGATGTGCTACATGTTTTAGGATTAGCTAACTAATTTCCCTTAAAAATAGGTAAGAAAGATTTACTCAAGTGTGTCAGGATTATTCTCAAGTGAATATCCATCTCAAGTCATAAGAAGTATTTGGTTTACCTAGGACAACTTCCTATAGACACTACCAATCCTATAGGTCTCCTTTAAAGGGTTTTAATCCTAGGGTCAAAGCATTTGCTCTGATACCAACTGTGGTGACCCGGCATACCACTGCATGGTGTAGTATGCAAGTCTGATATAACACCAATGAAACACCGTTCCACTAGTATTATATCGCTCAGAGTGGTACAACAGAAACATATGCGGGTCCAAGGCATGTCTATAGAATTACAACACAGAAGCTTTACAAAAGATCCACACAGCCTCCTACTTTACAATGAGGTAAAACTGCAATTAAACTCCAGAAGAACGACTCGTAGTCTAAACCTAACACGAACCCTATTTGTAGAGTATTTAACTAGCTATAGAGGCTATGAGTAGATTCTAGCTAAATAGGAGCTAAGTTTAGGAAGCTAGTTCCCTTCTATGGCTATACTAGGTTTTCTCCTTGTTGGATGAGGTATCTGATTCTTCTGACAAGGTCCTGTCTCGTGAAGTAGTTGTTGACTCCTCGGCCTTCGAGATGTACTGTAGATCCTCCTTCGATGCCTCCATATCTAAGCAGGGGATTTAAGAGTGGGATGAGTACGAGCGTACTCAACAAGTTCATTATAGGAAAGAGGTGTTTAATGCACTAGCTACAGCATTAGACCGGAAAGTCTAATACCAATGCAGGTTTTCATAATCATTTCTTCAAGAGGTTGCTTTTATTCAGAAGAGCTATGTCCGTCAGCCTTCACCGGTTTACTAGAACTTCATGGAGCTCCTTTCCGGCAGCGTTCGCAGTTCCTTATCCCGGAACAGGGAGTGACAGGTCACGGTTCTTTACACTCTGCAGAGGTGTGTTGCTTTACCCATAAGAGATCTTAACCTTGGTGCCAACCGGGCATATTCCCCGTCCACACTTCCTATGGTGTGAGGCCCGGTATAAGGTCTAGCCAATCATGTTCCTCCGCTACCTCGAACACCCACCCTTTGTTGCATACCCCGACCCTGGGTCCTCGTCGGTCCCATTATTCCCGTAATTTCAGGGTGGACCCCGACCACGACAACAGTTTGGGACTCGTTAACCAAACTCCTTCGCCGGTAGCTGCAACCCATCATAGACCACATTACCGTGGGGAATTAGAAGGGGATCCCCACCCTCAAGTTGTTCCGCAAGCGATAACCGCTACGGTAAGCAACAGCTATACCGTGGGGAATTAGAAGGGGCTCCCCACCCTCAAGTTACTCCGCAAGACACAAGCTGCTACGGTAAGCGCATCCGTTGATGAACGAGAGGTGGAAACACTTTTGACTACTCCGTCCCACTCCGGATCTTATGGTTAACACGGGTATTACGGCACAAGAATCACTTGGCGACATTTGTTGTTTAATCCTAGATGGATATTAACCCTTGCAATGGAACCTCCACCATATCAACACAATCCATGGTTCCATTGCCCACCACATAGTCATATTCATAGTTATGAAAGTAGTGGTTTTGGTTTTTATGCAATAGTGATAATCATAGTACTTTGCAAGTAATTTGATAAAGATACTCAAATGACATGAGCAAGTGATGAACTTGCCTTTCTTGACTGCAAGATTATGCAGGCAAGGTCTTCGATACGCAATAACTCCAAATTCTGAAATAGCAATCATCGTCCGGTAAGGACGATGTTTAAAAGATTGGCAAGGATGCAATAATGCATAATAATGAGATGCAATCGCTCTAAGTGTGACCTAACCCCTATGATTTAGGATCAGTGGTTTGTAAGGATTGGTTTAGGGTGTGTTGCACTTTTAGAGTGATTTACATTCAAGGTTCTTCTTCAGGTGTGATTACTTGGTGTTATCAACAGGTAGACAATGAAGAATACTAATCAATTGAGCACACAAAGAATGATAATTGGCATAATGTTATCAAGTAAAGAACAGTGGTCAGTTTTAGTACTAGATGGCATGGTTAAGGATTAATTATCATATACTTTAACAGAATAACTTTTGAAGAACAGGTTCTTTAATAAAGAACAAGTATGATAATTAGGTTGGTGGAGTTCTATGGTTGACTATGGTTCTAATTGGTTGCTGGAGTAAGTAGTAGATGGATCACAACAACGTTGGATTCATCGACACCTAGGGCTTGTAAGGTTCAGATAAGCCTAGGCATCCTAAGCAACTCATTATACATGGTTATTGTCAAGGTTGGTTTATCTTGCTAGTGATAGCTGGCTAGGGTTTATAGGTCCTTATAAGCAGGGTTGGTGATGACTCCTTATTTTCTTCAAAAGAATAACTTTTGAAGAACATACTTCTTAAATAATAATAAGTATATCAATTAGGGTTGAGGTTGTCTATGTTTGCTATTGGATCTACTAAGTAAGGAATGGTTGGTTCCTAAATAGGAGGGTTCATAAGTATCTCACACTGATAGGGTTTAGTGTGTATGGGATGTGCTGTCAATATTAGCATGGTTGCTATTGGAGTTCATCACAATGGTGTGATGCTAAATAAGGATAAATAAGGATGTTGGTTTTGGTAATAGGATCTAGGGTTTACACTTGGTTGATCATATTTGATCACCTTGGTTTAATGGTATGCATACTTGGAATACTAATTTGCTAGTGATAGGGTTCTACATTTTATGTGGACATAGATATGTCTTTAGTTGCTAATTATGGTTCTATGGTAATGGAGTAACATGATCACATGTTCTAACCTAGGGTTTAGGTTAGAATTAAATTAAGGTTCACATGTAATAATGGAACTAGGGTGTGATGCATATTTGAATTAGGGTTTTAGGGTTCCACATAAAATTATGAGGTTATCACTTGGTTTAAAATGGAACTAGGGTTTCCTAATTACCCTGCAATTCTTGGATTAATAACTTCATTAATAAAGTTGAAGTTATTAATAACTTTGTAATAAAAATAATATTGGATTTGTCCTTTTATTATTTTTAAAGAATTAATAATTAAGGTAATTATTAATTAGGGTTTAAATCATTCTAATAAGGATTTAACAAAATAACAAATAAAAGAAATTAATTTTTCATGTTTTCTTTATTTATTTTACTGGTTTTTATTTAGTTTGGAAACTACTCTTAATTATTGAATTTTAATTGAGTTTAGAATTAAAATTAAAGGCTTACTTAACAAGTGTTAAATAATTAAATTTTTATTAAAAATAAAAATTTCCTTTTATATTTTTATTTGATAGAGTTTACTTTTATAAGAATTTTGATATCTTATTTTTATTTTTCTGAGCTTTTATGAATTTTCTAGATTTATTTAAAGTTGCAGAGATTATTGAATTTGAATTTAAAAGCTAAAAGCTAAAGCTACCCGGACAGAACACCCACACAGTCCATGACTGGTGGGCCGTGTCCACGCTGGCGGCCACGTGGTGCCGACGTGGCAACCATGTGCCCCTCCGGCGGCCAGTGGTGGTCGCCGCCGGCGATTGCGGGGTCCCGCAGGGGCGTGCGCATGCTCATTGGAACGAAGACGACAAGGCGATGCTAATGGTGGTCGCGCCGCCACCAGATGGTCGCCGGAGCTTGGCCGGCGGCGATGGTCTGCGGCGGTGGTCACGGGCCTACGGTGAAGGGCTTGCTAGAGGATGCTAGGGGAAGAGCTAGGATGCTCAGGCGAACCAGGAACTCACCGCGGACTCGACAGGCTTGTCGGCGAGGCGTGAGGGGGTCGACATCGCCGGAATTTGTCAGTCCCGGCGTCGGGGAAGACGAACTCCACGGCGTCGATTTTGCGCGTGGCGGCTCGATTCCTCTGGCAGGAAGAGCAAGTTGAGGACGGCGGAGACGATGGTGGTCGCGGTTGGGCTTGGGGAGGCTCTGAACGGCGGCGAGGGAGATGACCGGGGCGAGCTAGGGTTTCGTCTGGGGAGAATTTTGGAGCAGGGGAGGAAGAATCCGAAGCTCCAGGTCGTCGTTGGGCTTTTATATGGCGCCAAGATGCGCCTCGTCACGACGCCGAGCTCTGGGAGGTCGCCAGCGAGAGACCAGGACGAGCACGTCGTCGTGCTGTCCACCATGCGGGACGAAGGGATGAGGACGAGCTCCTCTCGTTGATTTTTCAACGAAGAGGTATTGGGCTGGGCTGGGCTGTGCTAGCTCGGTGCTGATGGGCTGCTTGGTGGGCTGCTGCGGCCAGAGGAGGTCCAGGTAGGTTTTTCCCTCCTCTCTACTTTTTCTGTTTTATTTTCTGTTTTCAAATCTGGTTTTTATAATTCAAATTTGAATCTTCTTATTTTGCAGGTGTTAAATAATTGGAGTTTTCTGAGTATTTAGTGCAATGACCATTACACCACTCTCCCAATTGAGAAAAGCATTTTATAGTTGATTAAATTTCACATATGTGGCTTATTCAATATAGTAATTAAACATGAGTTTGTATTTTCATTTTAATTCTTTTTTTTTGTATGAATCAACTCTATTTGGAATTAATAGAGTTGATAATCTCAACTCAAAGTATTTCAGAGTTAGTTATTAGGACTTGGTTTCTATTTGAGGATTTTGTCACTTGCATAAGATTTTATGTGAGCTCCAATCTGTTAGGGTTTTATATTTTCTATTACAACCATATTTCAGAGTTGGCACTAGGATCATATTTAATAACACCTTGAATTACTTAGAGTAGGTATTACTCTCATTATGGGTTGGTCTTAATTAAGAATAGGTGGTTGATTACCACACATGGGTTTCAATTGTGAATTTAAGCACTAGATGTTTCTGAGGTTTAATTAGTGAAGCATAGAATTTAGCTAATGGAAATTCTAGGGTTCTAATTATATTCACCTAATGGTACTTGGTTTGGATCTCAAATATGGTTTAGGTTTCTTAGTTATAATCACTTAAGTGATACACAAACTAGAGTTGAGATATAATTCTAGGTTGTAGATATGAGATGATACCATATTGCATTGACTAGGTTTACTCTCCCCAATGCATGATAAAAATGGTTACTTGCTTAATATTTCATGTGCTCCTTTAGTTACTAAGGATCTGAGAATTGGTTTTTATCTTCTACCAATATACTTCTTTTATTATCCTTAATTTATCATTTAGAGTAACTAAAATGTTTATGGTTCTTTTTATAGTTAACTTTGGTTATAAGGATGAATGGTTTCTCACACTACCTTAAATATAGGGTTATCTTATGGCTTATTCTTCTATTTCCCCAAAGCATGGTCATGGCATCATCATGAGCAACTTATTCTTAATGTTTATCTTCTACTCCCAATTCTTATTTTGGAATGGATTATTCTAGGGTTCTACTCAAGGAATGATGATGTGATTAACTAAATATGTGGTTTGCCTAAGAATTCTACCTTGCTAGCTTCTGTAGCTTGTTCTTCAGGAAATCTGATAAACCTGCATCTTGTGGCATGCCTCCACCTCCTAGCTGCTTCATCTTGATCCTAACTATTTTATGGAGTGGCTCAATGTGTTGGTCTTCTTGCATCATGGTGCAAGATGATGAGATGAATGAAGTGTGATGCTCCTTTTATAGGCTTGGGCATGCTCTTGTAACATGACACATGGGTGGATGACTCTTGCTTTAAATTGATGAATAAGGTGCTTGGTTGTCATGCTCTCATCCATAGCAATCCTTTAAGCATGAGGTGGCATAGCTTAGGATTCAAGCTATGTAGATATTTTCATCCTATGTGGCATTGAGATTATCCTCTCATGTGATTTATTTTTGGATAGCCAAGTGGCTTTTGTTACTAAATATCTTGTGAATGATTTTATGCTTGTGATTGAGTCACTATATCATATGTGATTGTATTTATATTATGATTGGGATCAATATGTCAAAGATAAGGATTATACCCCAATTTTGAATGGTGATGTTTGATTTCACCAAGGCATGATCATATGAGTTTCAAAATACTCATAGTTTATTTTATTTAAATAGTTTGAACTATAATTCGTAATGTAAACGAATTTAGTTTTGTGATATTCCATATATTTAATAAGTTATGATTGAATCAGAAGATGTGGCTTTTATGCACTTAGGTCCTTGGGTTTTGCTATATTTGGTATTTAGTTTTAAAGTGAATTCAATTGTACCTCAAGGTAGTTGCTTAACTTTTAAGTGTTAATAATTTAGAGTGTGCTTCTTATCTCTTTAATGGTTATATACCTCTCCCATCTCTAGGATTTAATGATAAGTTTTTGTTGGTGTTAAGTTCAAGAATTTAGTTCAAGAATTACTATGAGATTCATGGTAAGAACATGAGTTAGTTTAAGACATGGAAAAGATAAGTGAAGAATGGGTTCTCCATTATTGTTACTTGATTTCCGAGTTGAATAGATGTTCTTATGTTATGGCAAGGAATACCACGTTATGATCTTTTATAAGATCAAGCAATTGATCATTGGGTAAAGTGTTGTTGTGTTGATTTTAGTTCCATTTGATCTAACCCTTTAGATCAAATCATCTCTACCCAAAACAAGGTTTTTCACAAAGTCACATTGAGGTTTATAGCGCTTGACTTGATGATCTACTTCAATTCCACCAAGGTCAAGTGAAACTTCAGTTACTGTGACTGTTTTACTTTAAAGCGCGAAAATTCCCCAGATTTTCTATGCATGAATGCAATGCACACATCTGATTCCTCTATTTTTGTAACCCCATTACCTGGGATATTACAGATATACAGGAGCACCTTCCACTGGTAGCGTAAACGTGTTAAACATAACAGTGACAGGAGTAAAGATGTGTGTAAATACTCCAACTAAGTCTGAAGATGTTATGATCTAAAGAAATAGCATTGTAAATTGCAGGTAAACAAAACAGAGCATGTATCTGTGCTATGTGCAAGCCACATAAGTCTATCCGCCTAAACGTACTTTGGACATATATTGAGAGGTAATTACACCTTTATAATTACCTAAATTGTTTGTGTAGGCTGTTGAACATATGGAATAACGAAAAACATATGTGCAGGTAGTATAACTGTATTTGGTTGTTAATATAGCTGACGTAGATCGTGAGGACTGGCAGGAGATTCAAGTAATAGATAGACATGGCAAGAACGGCGTATCAATCAATCAGCATACTCTTAGTAAGTACCTGAGCAAGGGTTCGGAGCTGGTTACTGGTTGATGACGATGAACCTGGTGATCCGGGATCGTGCACGATCCCGTGAAATTCACATCGCTTGAAAGTTTGTACAACAATGATGAAAATCAGGTGGGGAAATTATAATCACATTTTCTAAGTCGATAGAATGAAATTAGGAATAAACACACGAAATCACAAAGGGAGTATCTCACTCATTTGAATGTGTTCACCTCACATGGCGCACTTATTTGAATGTGTTCACCTCACATGGCGTGACCTCCGTCTTCCACACTGTTAAACAAGACGCTATATTGATCATCTATCAGAATAGATGATAAGCAAGCATGTCGCACACCAGCCACCTGCTTACCAAACGGTAATCGTTTGTTAAAACATTATGGTAAACATCGGTAAATGTATCACACCTAGAAATTATAACGTGAAGATTGTATTAAAATATATATTATGCATAGTAGTGGCAGTTTAAGTTTAGAGAAAAACAAATCAATTTTTCCATACATAAGGTTTACATACATGAGTCTTCAGGCAAGATGCTTCTTTGGTATGATATTATGTGTAAACCATGAAAAATCTTATGATCGTTGGCTAAAACATTATGTGTATCGGCAGTAGCAGGACATGTTCTAAAATACAAATCAGATTCAGATCAAAGCACAACAAACAGATGTGCATATTTCAAAGAGTAGACACTCACTAAGCAGATGTTGAGAAAATACATTAAAATGGTAGGGGTGGTATAGAGAGACTGAGGGCAAACCATTTTGAAGTATACATTTTGAGAAGACGTAGCTCTCTATCTAAACAAACACAAACAAAAACCTTGGAGCAATTGAGGATCAATCCGCGAATCTGGTCAACTTTCAAAATTAATGATTAAAGATATGATTTGATAACCTGCATAAAACCAGATAAAAACAAGTAGCAGCATCACGTTAAATGTAGGCATTACAAATATAGAGAAGGCATCTAAAGCAGGTTGAAGGTGAGAGATAGACCTAGATTCAGCTTGATGCATATCATCATATATGTTTGTAAATAGCAACCATTGTTTCAAACTTTGACGTAAATCAGATTTTTCATCCTGACACACATGCCAACAGAAGAGGGAAACAATAATAATAATAAATGTCCATAGTTTGAGTCAGTAAGAGCGCATACCCATAAGTTTCATGGCATACCCATAAAATCTATATATTTGAAAATTTAGATATTCCATATTATATATGTAAGATTTCTATGAAAAAAGTATGGATCTTGTGAGCACACTAAATCAGGATATGTACATTTCTTACGAAGACATGGAAGAAAGTATTCAGCTACATGATTTACCTAATAACCGGTATTGCCCCCTTCGCAAAAAGAGCATATGTTTCTAAGCAAAGAGAAACATATAAAAACGGCGATTACTACATACATATGATTTCCCTGAACAAAGGAGGAGGCAGTTGGCCAAGAAATGAAAGAAAGAAGATACAACCAAATGATTAGTTTAAATCATTAAGGCCATTACATTTATTATGTATGCTCGTCGAGTCTCCACACTTGATCTGATCAAAGTTAATAAGATATACCAACTCATTCAGTAGTACTTTTCAAAGAAAATCCAGAACAATAGCTCCGTATTTGCCAGTATTGAAGTTGATATAAATTTACTTATTTTTCTTCTGGTAGTGCACTTATGACTATCTAGATCTGATTTGAAACCAGGATTTGGTTAATACACCAGATCTACTACCGCTGGTCCAACACTCAAGCAGCAACAGAGGGCTTTTCGGCCGGCTAATCTCCGATAATAATTTTATCAAATAACCTAGGAGCACCAAGTGTTCATATAGAGACCTGCAGACTGGATTATTTGAATTGCAAGATACTAACTGGAACTAAGAGTTTTTATCAAGGAAAGCAATAGCAAACTTTCTATATGCAGTTATCTATATACATGTGTTGGACAACCATACCTGCAACACACTAAAATGAACACAGCGACTCCACTGAAGGTATCCTTCGTAGGAGGTGAGAATGTCTCCTTGCAGGAATTTGAGAATCCGTTGTATGCAACAAGCATGAATACGTTCAACCAGTACGATACACTTATTGCCAAAGAGGCTCCAAAATACCCCAGACTGGTCTTGAAAACCAATAACCAACAAAGAGGAATGTGCAAGAGCAATGTTTCAATGGAGGACCAAAGCATAGGAATTATTAGGCTTTGAGACTGCAAAAACTTTGTTAGGGGCTGGCTGACTGCATATGCAACGAGCCCTGGAATCAACCAGACGATGTATGTTCCAGATTCCCGTGAGACCACAGGGTCTTGCCCTAGGAGGGTCAGGAGTTTTCCCATGAATACCCATGCTCACCACCAGGAGTTGGAGCCGTTGCACCTAGGTGCGGGGGCTGGCACCTGCAAAAATAGGATTAAAGTTAGGAAGCTAAAGAAATTAATTGTACAAATCATCAGAAATATCTAGCTAAATATTAATTGAACACCTTGCTAGCATCGACTGGATAAATTTCCAAAAAAATACCACAATTACAGAGATTAATACTCCCATGTCAATCTGCTTGGATTTTAAAGGAACATCTTATATGCTTAGATATTATTTTTGCAGCCCCCAAACCGTCCATAGGACAGATGGATAGTGAGATGTTTCCATAAGTAAAACTAAGACAAAGTTTTCGGGTAGAACGTAACCGAAGCAATCAGCTATGCTTCCAGAGCTAAGTATTTCTTGTACTTCAGACTTGGCAAACATAGCTTCTTCAGCATCTCCTCAAGCAGGGCTGTGGTTAAAATCTCAACAACCTGCGAACGGCTGACGAATAATGATAAATTTAACAGCAGGTGATACATATAGCTTGTAAGAAGAACATAGGCGATCCAAATAAATAGGCAAACAATGCGAATGGTATCCAATTAAAAGACTCGTTTAGGACTTAGGAGAAAGGTACTAAAACTAACACCACCTTCTACTGAATTAGCACATATATTCTTGAAAATAATAAACTGTCACAATATTATACCCACGTAACATTATATGACCTTGCAGGGGAAAAAAGCAGCACATTTGCTCATGAGCCGCTGACATATGAATATGATGGTGAAATTTGAATGAAACTATTGCATCCAAAGTTCATATATATAGCAGCATGCCACAAATAAACTGTATGGAACACTTGGTTGATAGTTATTTGCTCACCACAGTTTAAAATGCCTATGGCCAAGCAAGCAAACTTGATGATTTATTTAGGAAAAATAAATTTTGTAAGACAGGCAACAGTCTAACAATTGCCAAAAGTGAAAAAATTAAGCTAGTTAGCACCAGCGCCACAAAGGGAAGCTAGCTAGCATCTGGTACATATCTTCTTCTCTGCCATAAATGCAAGAAGATACTCAAACCAAGCCTCTATGCTACAAGTTGATCGGAAAAATTATATATGACAATTTGTATGCTTCATTCGGCATAATAAAAAATGCTGACATAGTGCTCGATCACCTCACACGATGTGGCCGACAGCCACGAGCATCTTTACGTGAGCAAAAGAATTCCAAAAACTCCATGAACTGTGTAGGAAACCCGACCATGCAGGAGACAAACTGTAAAAAGATGAGTTGCATTCCTGCTACACGACCAAAGAAATGGAACTAATATAATGAACAGAGCAACACATGTAGCCATCCGTGTGTTGTAAATATGCAACCAGTGGACATCGAATGGACAGAGCAACACCTGCAGCAAGAACACGGCAAATATCACACAACAAACTGTCAAGAAATCCAAAAGGGAGAAGTCGAGGAACATGACCAATGACATATGTAACTGAGAAGATGAATCGATTAGACGCTCACCACAACCAGAGCTGAAGTGTTCTGCCCATCACACCCATTAGATCATGTTATTGTGGTCCACGGAACTAACCACAACGCTTCTCCGAGCCACCTCATCTCCACCATGATCATAAACTTGCCTCACCTGATATAGACACTAACGGTTTGATCTTTCTCTCAAATGTCCAAATGGCTCATGTTCTCATAACCCTGAACCTGAAACATGAAACATCATGAGGTAAAACTGTATAGTTCAAATTCATATAACTGATGTCGCAAGCTGATGAAGAGAGATGAGTTTACAAGCTCCTCTTGAGAAAATATTCATAGGTATATACATTAACACATTTGGGAAAAGCCAGCTCAATCTGTAGCGAGTACAAAATTCTTAATGTAGGTACCTGATGGTGATGCGACCACCATAGCTGCAGTGGTGGCTGGAGATGCCACGGCGAGGGACCTGGACAGGTAACTCTTCAACATGTGCGACTGAAAATCACAAACCAAATCAAATCTCACACGTAAAAATTAAAAAGAGTGCCGTAGTGGAGTAATAAAAACTGAACAATCATATGCATTGGAACATAGGTGTTAAAATTATATCACATCTGGTAGAGGAGAAGGGTGGGGGGCAATTTGATATGACACTACAATACAATGAACTTTCCATTGGAATTCACACAATCAAGTATAAAATCCGAGAAGAATGGGTGCACGAGGTGCTTCGTAAATAAAATGGTAATTCATTTGAAATGAGGAGATTCCTTCCCATCCTAATCTCACTTTTTTTCTTTCTTGGTACCAACCTGTATTTGACAATAAGAACAATAGTATGATGTTTTAAAATGCTCTCTGAAACAACCCATTCCTACACATGTAAGATGCACGAGGTGTTTAAATTGTTTTACCCTGTTATAAATAGCTAAATTTGAGTATGAAAAACTCATAGACTAATATTATTTGTGTACAGACTAAGAATCATGGAGAAAATTGCAATGATAAATTTTCTCGGCGCATCATAAATAAAAGGAAACAGTATCTGAATATTTTATTGATATAAAGCATGGTCAGCCTACAGGCTGTATAATCAAAGCACATTATGGGTCTTAGTTCAGTGGTTATATCTAAAGCAGAGAGGAAATATATTCTTTAGTCAACTGTGCATTATCATTGTACTTATGGAGAAACTGGCATAAACCTGATACCAGACTATATGGCACAAGCATAGTAATAACAGTATAAAATTCTTAGCTGCAAGTTAGATTACATGTTCTTATATAATTTAAAACATCAAGGGAAATTGCATTCATTGTTTACTCACATACACATACTTTCTTCTATAAACAAAATGCATCACATAAACATGAAAAAATAATCAAATAGATAAAAAAGAATTAATCAAAGAAACTTGGCTCGCCTCATAAACGTGTTGCAGTTCAATTCTGATCTTTTCTTCAAAACTAAAACACATGCCTCGCCTTATGTCCTACTTAGTACAAAATCCTACCCCTGAAACATCCAACAAGAAAAAATGCACATACAATTCAGCCTTCAAATAACATGAATTAAGATAATTAAGGGAGAGACACATATAATATATCTCTTTAATTAAGGTCATCAAACGTGAGTATATGCACAAGCCACTAAAAATAAGCTGAGAAGCATTACCTTGACCAAAATACAAAGCTGGGAGAAGCCAAATTGTAAGAACAAATGCAAAGTACCAATCTCCAGCAGAGCTACATGGTGGAATGGGAAGGGGTTGACGAAAACTCAACTCGGCTCCATGCTCGTCCTCTAGGACGTTTTTTTTTTGTAGTGGCTTGCAATCATCTGGTTGGGTGCCGAGGAATACATAGAGATGGAGTGCTAGGTAACACTGCATGCATTTTGTAAATATATAAGCTGGAATTAAAAAAACTATTTACATAAAAGACAATGCATTGTTATTAAACAACCATTATCATTGTCCAAAGCTATCACCCTGTTTGGTAACCTAATAGCGATAATTAAGAAAAGTTTGTAAGTATTATTATGATAACAATCATAGAGGCCTAAATATTAACGATGCATATCATTGATATATACTATGATATTTCAAAAGCCGGCACCACCAACTCTCATGCTCAATATCACTCAGCTAACAAATATTTATTAGGTTATTTCCTGGAAGATGATAATAAATAAACAAACATGGGGAAGTGGTTAATTGTCAATATCATTCAGTTCAGAACCATGATCCGAAGTATAGTAAACTAAAACAATGACAACCGGAACTTACATGGATCTTTTGCCCACACTAAGATACCTTTAAAGGTACATAATAATTATGTTAATTACTTAACTTCTTATCCCACACAAGGTATGTAAAGTCAAACAATTTAATTATCTGAGCCGAAACATTATATGGTGAGCATACAAAGAATCTATGCCCAGCAAACAAAAAGCGTATTTCCTGATTTCAAATCACAGTAGCATTCAATATCACTAACAAATAAATAGGCCAATAAGGGGGAAATGAAATGATCACCTCCGAGTACGAATATACATAAATCTTCATCCCATTTCAGCAAGACCCTGCAAACAAATCCATTGATGAGTGCTCCTCATTCCACCATGATTTTATTTGAGAGCCATTTCAAATTTTGCACTGATTTAGAATACAAGTAGGTGATCTGTAGGTGTACATATTCAAAGTACTCAGCTGACCAGATATTCTATTCATCTAAACTGTAGGAACAATCTACAGGCCACACCACAGGTAGAGTGAAGAATCCATAGTGGACTTCATCTTCTTCGCTTGCTCCCACATCCTCTTCTATTGCCTCCCCATAGCTGCACCAGAATGTCCCAGAGCTCAAATTAAGTGTAGGCCTCTGTTTCCTTGAATATCTACCAGTAGAGAGAGAGATACCTAGATGCTTTCTGGGCACAAGGATGACCGAAACGACGATGCCCACCAAGTACACAAACGGCCGAGGAGGGCAGACAACTGCTATGCTTGTTGGCATCCTTCCTGAGCCATTTCATCATCTTCCTTTAGAATACACCTGCACCAAAAATAAACAGAGGATAAACTAAAATAAGAAACCAAAAATAGAACTTATACTAAATTCTTACAAGTGACTAATTAGACTTGATGACATACATAATTTGTAGGCACATGGATTTGACCCAGTCAAGTTCCTGCAGACCAAGACACACATTCCATTACAAATGAGTAAAATCAAACACTTTCCTAGGCACTTCCAAACAAAATGAAGACACATAAATCACCACCTTTCGATCAGCCTTTGTCCTTAGACATAAATCAACATCTTTTCAGATTTTCTTTGTTGCTCTAGCTTTGAGTAGCACATGTGTGATGCAGTTACAAACCTAAAGTAAGACAGTACGAAAAAAGATTTTTGGCACTTGAAGTTCCTAAAGTAGAAATCTCTTGAATATCCAGGAAGTTGAGCTAGCCGAATCATAACAATAATCCAATTAATTAACTACATAGACTCATCTTACCCCCTGTAGGATTTTTGTCAAACACCTTGTAGGCATAAACAAAATGGAAACTAGGCAAACAAAAAAAAAGATCTGTGGGGATTTGAGTGGGAGAGGGAGAGGGAGAAAAGAGGAGTGTGCTACAGACCTGTAGGTTGGACGCATTCTTGGAGGCGGTCCTAGGCGGCGGGATGCTCCACCGCAACGATGTGGTTCCTCTTCCATTGCTGCACGGGATTAAGTGAGGCGGGATTGGAGGAGGAGAGGAAATCGGGGAGGGAGAGGCGGTGGACAGATGAGAGCTCAAGAAACCCTAGCCACCATGGTGAAACCCTAGCCACCATGGTCTCCTTCCACCTTGAGCTCGTGCGCTGCCTCCCCATTCCCCATCGATCTTGGCGTCGTCCTGTCGCCATAGCCTCTGGCCGGCGGAGCCGCAACCGGCTGGGTGGAGAAGGAAGGGGCGGTCAGCCAAGGAAGGGGCTGGGAGGAGTAGGCTCGGGGGAGAACGAGGGAAAGGGGATTGGGGAAGAAAGGAGAGGACGTGGATTGGGGGAGGCTGTGCCTGTTGGTTGTCTCACGCTCTAGTCGTGCTTAACCCAACCAAAACTTACCCATGCGAATGACGAGTGGACCCAGACAAACGTGGGCCCCGAACGCAGCTGCAGGCGGGTAGACCATGGCCGTTGCATGGCTTAATCTAGGGGCAACGAATGGGAGGCTGCACTGCTGTCCAGAATGGACGGACAAGATCCACGCTGCTGGCAAGATCCAATGGTTCACATGCTGAAATCGTTGTGAGACCCCCTATGGGGGGCATCGTTTATACCTTTAGATACATGCTTACCTTTTCATATTAATGTTTTAAACTTGTTCAAATCTTGCTCAACAAACCTAGGATTTGACGAAGAATCAAATGGGTATAAAAAAATTGAAACCAAGGTCTGCTCATGTCATATAGTGAGCATTCAGTTAAATTGATAAACAAGGTCTAGACATATTCAAACTAGCAGGAAAATGATGTATCTACCCCT
>NC_061510.1:236036844-236099437 GCF_022539505.1 Lolium rigidum | reverse complement strand
AAGCATTCAATTAAGTTGATAAATAAGGTCTAGACATATTCAAACCAGAAAAATCATGTATCTACCTACCCTATATATCCCTAAACCACTGACTTATGAAGTCAAGCATGAAGAGAAGTATGTGGTTTTTGGTTTCAAACATGGAAATTTCAAAAACCCTCCCAAGAGCTTCATTTTGGAGTGACTACGAAGGATACATGCTTACTTTTTCATATTCATGTTTTAAACTTGTTTAAATCATGGTCAAACCTAGGATTTGACAAAGATTCAAATGGGCATAATATAAAAAACAAAAAATGAAAAACCAAGGCACATAGTCTTCTTATGTTATATTGTAAGCATTCAATTAAGTTGATAAACAAGGTCTAGACATATTCAAACCAGAGAAATCATGTATCTACCCCCTAACCTAAACTCTGTCTCATGAAGTCAAGCATGATGATATGTGGTTTTTTGGTTTCAAACATGGAAATTTCAAAAACCCTCTCAAGATCGAGCTTCATTTTGGAGTGACTAATAGAAGGATACATGCTTAATTTTTCATATTCATGTTTTAAACTTGTTTAAATCATGGTCAAACATAGGATTTGACCAAGATTCAAATGGGCATAAAAATTCAAAAAAACAATAAAATGAAAAACCAATGCACATAGTCATCTTATGTCATCTAGTAAGCATTCAATTAAGTTGATAAACAAGGTCTAGACATATTCAAACCAAAAAATTCATGTATCAAGCTACCCCTAACCCCAAACTCTGTCTTATGAAGTCAAGCATGAAGAGAAGTACGCGGTTTTTTGGTTTCAAACATGGAAATTTCAAAAACCCTCTCAAGAGCTTCCATTTTGGAGTGACTACGAAGGATACATGCTTAATTTTTCATATTCATGTTTTAAACTTGTTTAAATCATGGTCAAACCTAGGATTTGGCCAAGATTCAAATGGGCAAAATTTAAAAAAAAATCAAGGCACATAGTCTTCTTATGTCATATAGTAAGCATTCAATTAAGTTGATAAACAAGGTCTAGACATATTCAAACGAGAGAAATCATGTATCTACCCCCTAACCCTAAACTCTGTCTTATGAAGTCAAGCATGCATGAAGAGAAGTGGTTTTTGGTTTCAAGCATGGAAATTTCAAAAACCCTCCCAAGAGCTTCATTTTGGAGTGACTAAGAAGCATACGTACGTGCTTACTTTTTCATATTCATGTTTTAAACTTGTTCAAATCTTGGTCAAACCTATGATTTGACCAAGATTCAAATGGGTATAAAAAATGAAAACCAAGGTCTTCTTATGTCATATAGTAAGCATTCAATTAAGTTGATAAATAAGGTCTAGACATATTCAAACCAGAAAAATCATGTATCAAGCTACCCCTAATTAACTCTGTCTTATGAAGTCAAGCATGAAGATAAGTATGTGGTTTTTTGGTTTCAAACATGGAAATTTCAAAAACCCTCTCAAGATCGAGCTTCATTTTGGAGTGACTACGAAGGATACATGCTTACTTTTTCATATTCATGTTTTAAACTTGTTTAAATCATGGTCAAACCTAGGATTTGACCAAGATTCAAATGGGCATAATTTAAAAAAAACAAAAAATGAAAAACCAAGGCACATAGTCTTCTTATGTTATATTGTAAGCATTCAATTAAGTTGATAAACAAGGTCTAGACATATTCAAACCAGAGAAATCATGTATCTACCCCCTAACCTAAACTCGTCTCATGAAGTCAAGCATGATGATATGTGGTTTTTGGTTTCAAACATGGAAATTTCAAAAACCCTCCCAAGAGCTTCATTTTGAAGTGATTAATTATGAAGCATACATGCATGCTTACTTTTTCATATTCATGTTTTAAACTTATTCAAATCTTGGTGAAACCTAGGATTTGACCAAGATTCAAATCCGTATAAAAATTAAAAAACAAAATAAAAAAACAAGGTCTTCTTATGTTATATAGTAAGCATTCAATTAAGTTGATAAATAAGGTCTAGACATATTCAAACCAGAAAAATCATGTATCTACCCCTAACCCTAAGCATGTATCTCGTTGTTTGCGCTATGATACAATATCTACCTATGTTACACTAATCTCCTCTCTCCTACTTAATTAGCTGCCACATCGGCAGCTTTGTGGGACCAATGTGTATGATACTAGCTATGATACTAGCACTATCATGTGGGTACCTAAATCTCGAGTCAAAGTTTGACACGAGACCGATGTGGACTTTATTAATGGTGGAAGGGAGTAACAATCATAAGCACATTATTATTATTGATTGAACAACATTTTATTTGATGTGCCATAAGAAGTTTAGAAACTCCTAGCCCCTGGAGGTGGCGTTTTGGCACACACGTGCATATGCACCGATTATTGGAAATAATAAAAAAACAATTATATAAATGTTAAAAAAATCTGACATAAATTTTTTGGTATACATTGTGACATCCTATGTTCGTTCATAAGTTTTCGTGGAAAAACAACATTTTGTGTGGTGTGTACAAAAAAGGCAAAAAATGTACGTAGTCGTGTTACAGCATCAAAATTTGTCTTTTTTACAGGAGCCACATTTTTTTTTAAAAAAACTTATGTACCAACATAAAATGTCTAGATATACATGTAAAATTTCAGTTTAGAATTTTTGGACACTTTGAAATGTGGATTCACATAATGGATTCCTCTACCTCGACCCCCTTGGATTACTGAACAGACTTACAGTACTACTAGTAGGGCCTACTATTTATTATTATTATTACCTACTGCAGGCAAAATTTAATCTCATCGAGCGGTAAAATTCCCCGCCAACGCCCAAATATCTCGCGCCGCAAAGTTTCAGATCTGCGAATATTTTTTTCCCTCAAAAGAAGGACTGCGAAATTCCCTTTTTCTCCTCTATCGCCCGGCTTCGCCCTAGTTTCGCCCGCAAGCCCTCAGAGAAACCGCTCCTCTTACCTACCTCCCACCTTCACGGCCGCCGCACCGGAAAATCACCGCCGCACTTCGCCGTTCAAGCTGCCACGGCTTCAAACCTCGAGGCTGCCCTATCCGCTTGATCCGCACCTACTCCGGCGTCCACCGCACCGTATCTCGTTCGCCGACTCTATCGACCACCGCACCCGACCAGCTTCGCCGACACCGACGTCCCCGTGCACTGCACATCATCTGCTTCACCGACCTTCTACTTCGGCCGGCGCGCTGAACACTTCATCGACCGCCCAGCATGTCCTTCTCCGACCCCCCAAGATCCGCTTCCCCGGCACCCACCGCAACAGCAGGCCCCTCGCCGACCTCCACGTCACCCGTAAGAACGCGGAACACGTCTAAACGCCGCCCAGAAATAGGTAACCAGACATCCCTGCGCGTTTTGTTCTGTTAGGAGTATTGCAGCTGACTGTATTTCTGAATTCGTGCTAGTATATTTTTAACTTACAAGTGCTTTCGTTTGTAACCACCTCATCCTTTAGATTTAAACACGACGCATAAGTATTTTTTTTCCGTGACCTAACCCACCCATTTGCTGAAACTCTACATGGTATCAGAGCCTAGGTTTCCTTCCCGCTAGTGCTAGCCGCCCCAAACAAGTACCATACAAGTTCTTCCTTTGACCACAAAAACCACCGTTGAGATGTACAAATCCAGGCGGCGGGAGGCCGCATCGGGTGCTTGCGTGGGTTGCGGCTATCACACACAGCGATGCGAGTTGTGTGAGATCGGCGGCTGCTCGCGCGGGGACAAAGAAGAGGGTCAAGATCGTTTTGGTTTAGAAAGGAGAGAAGAGGAAGTGAATCCGTGGCAGAGAGATCTGGATCCGTGCGAGGGGGAGATGTTGGAGGCGTGCGGAGTGGGCCGAGCCTTTGAGCGCAGGGCGGAGCCGGAGGTTGGTGCTGGACGTTGACCGGCGCGAGCCGGTCGATGTGGCCAGGTGCGGTCCGCCAGGTTGGCCAGGGCGCGCGGACGAGGCGCCATCCGAGTGGAAGTGAGGAGAAAATGGAGATGTGAGGCTGTGAGGATATGTTGTGATGGAGTTGATGAGGCTGCGATTGAGTCGTGATGGAGTTGATGAGGCTGCGGTTTAGTGGTGATGGTGATGGTTGTGGATATGTCCAGGGGAAAGGCATGCGTGCTCGAGGTGAGACTCGGTTGAGGCCTCGACCGGGGGATAGGCATGGGTGCTTGAGGAGTGGATGGTTGAGGCAGGAGTTGGCTGGGGGTTTGTGGGAGAGACGGAAGAGGTCAGTGGCCGGGCAGAGTGGAGAAGAGAGGCTGAGGACATTGAGGCGAGTGTGGATGGTTCTGCGGAACTTGTGTGGTGAGGCAGCCGGGGTTGTTGAGGATGTGTATGGTTAGGAGTTGTGCGTATCCCAGATGGTTGAAGCTGGATGTCTTCGCTGCTGATGAAGAGATGAATCGAGATGACAAGATGATGGAAAGTGCAATGTTGTCATGTATCCTAGGAGTTATGCTGAAAGTTCATTACTCGTAGTTGTCATATGTGTCATGTTGTTGCAAGATGGCCATGGTTGTTTACCCATGATCATCTTGAGGGGGTGTGTTGGACCATGAGTGAGTTTAGTAGTAGCGCTGTAGTAATATTGTATCCAGTGTGAGGCCCATAGAGGCCCATGTCCAAGTGGTATTGTAACCCTAACTCGGATGATATAAATACAGAGTGTCGTGGTCTGAGTGACCTAACCCACCCATTCGCTGAAACTCTACAAAATATGAGCCACCAATCATGAGCCGTTGAATGCTCTACATGTCCACGATTGACAACAACAACAACACCACCAACAACAAAGCTTTATTCCCAAACAAGTTGGGGTAGGCTATACAAGTCCACCATTGACACGATTACAATTTCTCACTATTTGGCCGTAGGCTACTGCTCTAGTTACATCATGTTTGATATCTTTCTGCGATCCTGTATTACATGTTTATGCACGTCATAATGTTTCTACTACTGTTTGGTGTCAATTTAATTATAGCAAATCCTTGACTCGTAACTCGTTTGTTGTTATTACACGTGCAGCAGGCACATCTTACACTCGAAACGTAGAGTAAAGCTCGCCTATAATCATGTAAGTACCGCTGTTTTTTGTATATTGCTTAATGCAAACTTCTATATCTTGGATCCTGTTTCTGTTTACAATTGGCCTCTCCTTCATGCAGAGGAGAAACAGTGTGGCACCAGGTTCTTCTGCCCAAGTACCTGATGAGGTCCGTGTGACTCAAAAAAAAGCTCACGTAAGTTCCCTGTTTTTTTTTGGAATGTTAATTTACCTCCTGTGCGTAGTTCAATTGCATCATTTTCTGTATGTTGCACTACCTAAGTTGCCTAATGGAATCTAATAAAATATAAACAATGACCATATGGAACATTGCACACTGCCTTTGACCCATCTGGCATCCGGCATGCCTGGGTATAAGTTACATGATTTGGCTATGTTAAACAAGTCCTAAAATTCTATTATGTTAATTTTTTGCCCGTTGCTTCATTGAGTTTGCCTGTTGTTCCATGGCTAGTGCATGAAGTTTGATAGAAATGATCCTAGCTGAAATGATGCACTTCGTGTTTTTTTATTGCTTTATTCCTAACCTAGCTTCCTATTCTACTTGAAACATGATTGCTTTATTCCTAACCTAGCTTCCTATTCTACTTGAAACATGATTGCTTTATTCCTAACCTAGCTTCCTATTCTACTTGAAACATTGTGAAAAAATAGTTATATTACTTGTTTAAATGTCTAGCTTTGTTTTTCTGAGTCCCATTGACATGATGTGGTATATCCATATTCAAATGATCTGGCTGTTTATATAATACGCTCCATGTTCAATTGCTTCATTCATTTTCTAGTAATCTACTAGTAAGTAGCACGTGCTTTGCACGTCACGACATATATAATTTTAAAATATATTTCCATATTTTATTTGATGTTGATAATTATTATTTTTTGCTAAAATTAGTCACAAAGCCTAAAGTTTGGCTTTTGAAAAACTAATACACCCTAAAAGAAGTAATGGAAGGAGTAATATGTGAGTTCATTACAATTAAGTTTTTTAGTCGGTATGAAATAGAAGTATACCCTAATACGAAAGTGACAAAACTTTTTCATGGACACCCCATTAGGATTATGTATATTTTTGTGATTAGAGTCGAGAATTTTTAAGGATCTATCTTACCTTTTGCGGCATGCATATTGCACGGCAAGACTATCTAATTTATATATTTCTACCATATTTTTTGAAATTTAAAATACATTATCCAATATCTATGTATAAATTTACTACCTCAATACTTTTTATGTGACCCACACATGGCCACCGTTAGATTTTATATCAAAACTGGGTTGTCATGGGGAAAAAGTTAGACCTTAATATGAGTAAATACGAAATATTAGTACTAAATTAATATATAATATTTTATCAGCCTTGGTTGGTGGACCAATGAACTTCGTATCTTCGAGCTTGAAGATGGTTCTTGTAACATAGTAATTGCTATTTGTTTTCCTAGCACAGAATTATATATCAATATCTTCACATAACCATGTACGATGAAGATGATATTTTTCATAACACAGTGCCAATGTAGACGATGGCTTGTGCTTCTATAAACTCCCAAAATAAAAATGTTTTCTTGAGTAAAACAAAAGAACGGCTGAGATTAAATGATACATGTTTGGTATTAGGGGTGAGATAGCTGAGATTAAATGATACCATGATACCCTTTCGGGGATTACACTATTTTAAATTTTGAGGGTATATGAAAGCTAAGGCCCTGTTTGTTTGGGCTTCTGCTTCTGCTTTTAGAGCTTTTGAGGTCCAAAAGTAGCAGCCCAAACAAACACCAACAATTAGAAAAGCGCTTTGAAGAAGCGCCGTGCCTAAATGAACTAGCAATCCGGAAGTTGGGCGAGACCTGCTTCCCGAGCTTCTTCGCTCCCGAGCGGCGGTGGACCAAAATGCCCCTAACACTTGCTGCTAACAACGAAAAACTGCCCTCACGTACAACTCTGGCCCGCCCCTTCCAATCGTTCCCCGCCCGAGAGCCCAGTGCCCATTTTCCCCTTCTTCCCGTCCCGTTCAATGAAAGGATAGGGTTAGGGTTTCCTGCCCGGCCGCCGTCGTCGTTCCGGCCGGCATCGTCGCCAGTATCCGCCGCCGCCGTCCCAGTAGTCTGTCCCCACTTGCAAGCTCGTCGGGAACGCCAGAGAGCATGGTGTAGGAGCTCCTGCAGCGGGGCGCGCCTCCGCCGCGATAGCATGCGTGGCCCCATGGTCAGCCTCGAGGCCGAGGGCCAGGTCGACCGCCTCCTCTGCGCGTAGGCGGACAAGCAGGGAAGCGCGGCCTAGGAGGAGGACGCTGAGCAGGGAGGCGCGACCTAGGAGGAGGAATCTGAGCACGGCCGCCGGCGACAGGAGGTGCTCGAGGCGTCGCGGGGTCGCAATTTCTCATTCAGCAGACCGCCTGGAGCTGCTCTTCCATCGGTTGGTCCATCTTCACTCCGGCGCGAGGCTCTTCACTACCCGCTCGGCTGCTGCAGGAAATTCTTCCTCCACAGTTCCGTCCAATCCACAGTATTGAAGTATTGATGTACAGAGTAATTGGTAGTTTGGTACAGAGCACGGTGTTCATGCGATGCAATTTTATTTTCCTCTCCTGTACTGTATATGGTAGCTACCAGTTTCACATGACGGTGAAGATGAGAAGGATTTGACAATCCTATTCATATATATTTTATTTTGGATGTCATCGTTTACTTCAAGCAATCAAGGCAATACTTCGCAAAAATCCTTTTGTGCGCTATTTTGCAAATCTTACTTTTCAATATACAGTAGCATATTTTAGAGCTTAGAGCCTGCCCATTTAAAGCAACCTCGCTGATTAACAATCGACTGATTAATTCCTAAAATTAAGGTGATCGATCAATTAACGGTTAGTGAGATGTCTTGTGATATTGTTTACACTTTTTTTAAAGCCGTAAAAACTTTAACTTAGAAGCCAAAAGCTATATTTAATTCTAAACAACACTCCAAAATATTCCGATACAAAAAGTGTTCAAAATTATTTTAGCAAAAAAGAAAGATAAATTGAAGTATTTTGGGGTTATTAAACATGATAATTATGTAATGAAACTATTATAAATAGCAAATTCGTTTCAAATCTGCATATATTCAACATCTTCAGCACTCAGGGCATTTCAGACATTTCACTCCTAAACCAACAGCAGCAGCCATAAAAAGCACTTCAACCAGACATCAAATCTCTGCTTCCAACAGCTGCTTCTCACAGCTGCTTTTTCACAGCCCACCAGCTACAGCTGCTTCTCAAAAGCTGCAGCCCAAACAAACAGACCCTAAATCCTTAGATTTTGTTGGCAAGTGAATGTTGTCATTGGCCCTGTTATGGATTTTGCATTTCTATTGCCACTACTTGTACCGACATCTCGCTTCATTCTTGTTTAATTCGGTCCCGTTGGTACTCGAACCCGGTGGGCTGGCCGTGCACTCGCAAGCCTTGCCACTGAGCTAGCACTCAGCTCTCAGATTAAGCAATGCCTCGTTATGCTTAATTTAAATGTTATGGCACTTCATACAAGCCATACAATTAATTGTTGCATTGACCTTCTACGTTGTCGAAGGCACTATCTGAGCATGCTTAAATCAATCATACATTATTTTCCTAATTGTATCCAATCCAACATGCACATGTTTTGACCGTATTTGGCTATTTGCTAGATTTCTTACGTGCGGTGACCTGGCTTCGTTATTGGGCACATGATGTCTAGTTGCTTGGTTCATTGTATACATCATCGCCATGATCTAGTTTGGTTTGTTCTAAGAGGCATGTGGCTTAACTGGTTTCTTTGTTATATCTTGCCCATGGTTCTTTCAAAATTATGTCAACAGTGTTGTTTGTTTGCCGTGTATTGTATTGCATTTTAACTTGTTTTGTCTTAGTTTCAGCCTGCAAACAAAGCTGTAATGTCAGTAGGGACAACCCATTTATCAAGTGTTGCGGTCATTTCACAGAGCAACAATGACAGTGGCACGTGCTCTCATTGGTCCACTGAGTCCAAGTACACCAACCGTTCCAGAAGAAATAGATGTACGAGGCTCTATTTTGGATTGCTTGCTATGTTATATCAGCTCAATGATGCTCTTGAAATTGGAGGTCTTTTATTGCATCATATGATGTTGTAACTTGTTTTATCTAAATTTCAGGCTTCAAATAAAGCTACAAAGCCGAAGCAAGGGCCAATGCCTCAAGTATTGATGTTTCACAAAGCAGCAGTGAGAGTGCATATTGCTCGCATAGGCCCATGGTATCTATTGCTCAACTTAATCCGGCACAAAGAGATTTGGGGGATGCACTCCAAGAGGCAGTTGATATATTTGGGCGGGAAAACAAAGATGCTGATGAAATAATTGCCAACACACGCCAAGAGATACATGAATTGAAAAATAGGCAAACTTTGACAGAAAAATGTTCTAAAGAATCTCCTATGCACTTCTCATGGTAAGCCAGTTGTGATGTGTCTGGGAATTGAAGGTGTCTAAATAAACTTTGATTCTGTTGTTCAATCAAGTGGACTCGCCGATGCCAATGCTGTAATTAATTACTGCTCAAAATTTCGTTCAAAATTTCCTGGTCTGTAATAATTGCAAATTTTGTTGTTGTACTAAAATTAGATATGTTCCATGTGGCTGCTGTATTTTGTGTGAAATAATATAATGATGTGTACTTCAATTAAACCATAAATCGGCTGCATGCTGAAAATTTGAATCTGAGCGCACGTGTGAACTGTTTTCGGCTCGTAATGCAATAAAGGCTGTTTCTTCGAAGACTATGAACATGGTAGCCCATTAATAATACCTTAATAATTATGCCTGCTAGCAAGATAGACGGTCCTTATTATAGTCAGGCATGCCAACTTGTATGATTAAAAGTAGTTCGTACACATTAAATCTACCATCTGCATTTTTCTTTGTAATAACTTTTCTTTTTACACAACTCAAAACTTGTCATGCTAATATGAAATTCGAGATGGCAAAACATGGGAAAGATAAAGATATCTCTTTCCTGCGAAATGCTGGGTTTTGAAGCCCAAGTCCAAGTCTTTCTCTGCTCAAGTTTTGGAGGAACAACTCCAAGTAGAACGAGTTGCAACAGCTATGCTAAGAACAAAAGTTAACATGTTGAGATCGAGATTAGAAGCATGTGATGCCCTATTGCACGAGGCCAATCAAGTTCGTTATAATCTCCCAAAGACTTAGAAAATGCCATAGATAATTGGAGATGAACACTACATAGTGAGTACATTGGTCTTGTGAAATGTTTCCTTAGAATAAGGCACCGTTCCTACTTTTGTTGGTGGATGCATTTATCTGCGGTTGGGATCAACTTGGTAGTTGTTCCCGTGGATGTTATATAAATTAATTGCATAGCCTTTTTCAATCAGTTCGAACTTAAATGGTATCATAGCCTTGGTCTCAAGTTTGAATTGTCGAACGCGTGGTTTAATTTAATCTCAGTCGGGCGGCAAAATCTCCCACCAATCCTGAAATATTTCAAACGCATTTTTGATTGGGATTAAGAAGATAGGGACATAGATCCTGTGCCCCCACGTTCACAGGGCACATCAAACTTGAGATTAAATTATGCGTTCTAGTTCTATACAAAACCCAGTAGGAGGTTGAGCGGCAGCGGCTAGGGTTTAGTGTGGGAGGAGATGATATGCGTACGCTCCTGTTTATATAGGTCGGAGGCACGCGACGGCCGCCGCACGCGTGGCATCGCCATTCGCAGAGGTAGGTGACGACGCGTGCCACCCGAGGCATCGCCATTTTACGCGACCGCGGACCGCCGAAGCGGCGCCGCCGAGAAGACGCATCGACGCCGGGTCACGGCCAAGCGGGCCCGACGAAACGTTCGCCAGACGCGAGCGGACACTTTACGCGTCCACGCAGCGTCCGCGCGACGGATCCGAGACACATATTTGGGCATGTTTGCGTCGCTGCGAACGGCCCAGTCACTATGCGTCGTCCCGCTGGAGTTTGTACCAGATACATTTTTGGCCCGGACAGATGCGCTCGGAACCGAAATCATCTTCTGTTCCCTTCTCTATTTCTTCAGGTTCGAGAGAACACAACAGCTCTTCAGCTCAGCAGAAATTAATCGGGTCACGCTGTTGCTTTCCTTGCCGTTGGATTGAAACGAATGGTGGATGGGAAGCCTCAGGTCACGTTGTGCCCTGTGAACGTGGGGGCACTGGATCTCTGTCCAGAAGATAGATCATGATCATGGTAGTGACCTATATTCAACGTGATGATGATTTGATTTTGCACTCGGCCTTGAACAGAGGTACTAGTACGGTGTCACAATTTTTTATCATTATACTTGGACGGTGGCCAAATTCAAAATCTCATAGCGGCAAAACTTGCCGCCCACAAAATACAAAAATTTCACACGCTTCCAAATTCCTATTCTACCCCTGTGGAGATGGCAGCAAAGTCGGTTGGTGGGGGGGTCTGCCCGTCATTTTTTGGATCACCACCTCCCTAGCCCAGGAAACCCTCCCAAAAAAAATACATTTCCTTCAGACCACCCACCGGAACTTCCCAAGTCCCTCTCTCCCACCTCCACGACCACCGCACCGGAACATCCCCGCCGGACTTCCCTGGCCTACCCGAGCCCTCGCGATCCTCGTCATCCGGCTGCCTGCCGGAGCCGCTTCATCGACGCCGTCATCAACCGGACCGGATCATCCCCGCCGAACCTCGAAACCATATGCTCATCCAGCAGTCTACCGCAGTCGCTTCAGCTGCGGTATCGTCCACCCCACCGGAGCCGCTTCGCCGGATCCGTCGTCCACCGCATCGTATCTTGCTCACCGACACCGCTGTGCATGAACCGGATCTGCTTCACCGGCGCCGTGCATGATCTAAACTCTTCTACTGTCGCTTTTCTATTGCTTGCCTGCAAGTTCTTGTTTAATCTTGGGGGAACTCTGTTTGTGCTAACGACGCGCCGTTACTTTTTGCGGATGAGATGAGTAACCATGAAGTGTAATGGCCGTCTCTCCAACCCCAAGTAGCACATGTAGCGTACTTCATCACCGGATCTATCAACCCCGGGAAGATCTGCTGTGACTCCCACGAGTGCTTCTCCTAATGTAAGTCCCTTGTTTTAGCGCCATGTTCGGGTTCGGATGCTTGTTTGTCCGAAGCTCTTTTAGTTCATTCCTAGCTATGACCGTAACACGTTGCTATTTTCTACTTCATTGCTAACTTTAAGCGATTGAACATTTTGGTTTGCATTCCCTGCTCTGTAGATGTAGCCATCATAACTTCTATCTTGCTCGGTCGTTGTTACAAAAATTATAGGTATTATAGTAACATCCTGCTATTATTTAGTTCATGGCCAATTTTAAGTAATTGCACATGTTGGTTCGCATTCCCCGCTCTATAGCTTTTGGCATCGTAACTTCTATATTTGGTTTACATTCCCTGCTCTGTAGATCTAGCCATCATAACTTTATCTTGCTCAGTCGTTGTTACAAAAATTATGGCCTGCTACTATGTTGTTTGTGCCAATTTTTTACTCCATGAACATGTTGGCTTGCATTCCCTGTACTACAGGTGATGCCATTTTTTGTATCTAGTTCATTGTAAGCTAACAAAGTAAGGACTTAGTTTGGCATGCTATCACTCTGCTATCTAGCCTGTAGTACAAATAAACTTGTCATACTACTAGATAATAATTTTGCGTGCCATCTTGTTCTTCAAAAGCTGCATTATTGACTTGTTTCTCTGACTTGGCATGACGCTCACATATGGAAAGCTGAACATATTGGTTTGCATTCCCTCTTATACAAGTTCACAGGTGATCCCACTATATTCCGTATCCGGTCCATCCTAAGCTCCAGCATTAACTATCCTCTATGTGTTGCTCATTACAAGTTTATATCCCGAAACATCTTGATTTGCATCCCCTTCACTATAAGTTCAGGAGTATTATTTAGTTCACGGCCAAAATGAAGTAATTGCACTTGGCACATGTTGGTTCACATTCCCTCCTCTTTAGCTTTTGCCATCGTAACTTCTATTTTTGGTTTACATTCCCTGCTCTGTAGATGTAGCCATCATAACTTCATCTTGCTCGGTCGTTGTTACAAAATTTATAGCCTGCTACTATGTTGTTCATGCCAATTTTGTACTCCCCGAACATGTTGGTTTGCATGGGACTCGACAGTAGTAAGTCTCGTTGTTTCATTCTAACATGCTCGTTATATTGGCCGTTGGTATGCGGCATGCACTCTTTGTTTGCTTATTGTGCGCATTACAATGATCTTGTTATAACGACGAAATGATGAGTTCCAAATTCTTTGGCAAACAATATTGTAGTGTCTTTGCCTTTCCATTGTTGCTGTCTTAACTTGTAATGTCTTTGTTTCGGATATAGGTGCTGCATGGACAACTTAAAAGATTGCCGGATCCCTTCATTGTATTGCTAGGTTTAATTACCATTCAATTTCTCTCGGGTTCTGTAATATTTTTTCAATGCCTTGCAGCTGATGTAATATTTAGTTAGTTTTTATAGTTCTTTCGCGCATTTTTTCTTTGGTGCTTGTGGTAAGTGAGGCTATCCGACGTAAATCAATGCTCGCGTAAATATTCTCGATATCTAAATCACGAATTCCCATCCCTTAAACGGCCCAATTAAGCGAAATCACATATGTGCCGCCCGCAAAATCCTAAAGCGCCTATTACGCCGGCATATAAACAAGCAACTAAACGGGCTGGCCCACTTACTTATTGGGCCAGCCCACTTGATTTACTCGTGGACCCCACACTTTTATTGGGCCGGCCCACTTGCTTTAAGGTGGACCCCACCCACTACTGGGCCGGCCCACTAACTAGTTGGGCCAGCCCAATTGCTTTTGTGGTGGCCCCCACATACTAAATGGGCCGGCCCTTTAAGACGAAAGTGGGACCCACCTGTGTTTTTGGCCCGGCCCACTATCTTGTTGGGCCGGCCCACTTGCTATATGGTGGACCCCACATACTAAATGGGCCGGCCCTTTAACCGGAAAGTGGGACCCACCCGTGTTTTTGGCCCGGCCCACTAGCGTGTTGGGCCGGCCCACTTGCTATATGGTGGACCCCACATACTAAATGGGCCAGCCCTTTAACGAGAAAGTGGGACCCACCTGTGTTTTGGCCCGGCCCACTATCTTGTTGGGCCGGCCCACTTGCTATATGGTGGACCCCACATACTAAATGGGCCAGCCCTTTAACCGGAAAGTGGGACCCACCCGTGTTTTTGGCCCGGCCCACTATCTTGTTGGGCCGGCCCACTTGCTATATGGTGGACCCCACATACTAAATGGGCTGGCCCTTTAACGAGAAAGTGGGACCCACCGGTGCTTTTGGCCCGACCATCGGCTTGTTGGGCCGGCCCATTTGATCAAATGTGGACCCCACGTACTAAATGGGCCGGCCCGATAGCAGGAAAGTGGGACCCACATGCTAATTGGGCCGGCCCAATAACTTCTTGGGCCGGCCCAGTTGCTTTAATGTGGACCCCACTTTGTAAATGGGCCGGCCCGATACCAGAAAGTGGGTCCCACATGTCTTGTGGGCCGGCCCTTTTGCTCGTTGACCGGTCAAACGAGTGCATTCGGCCCGGCCCACATGCTTAGTGGGCCGGCCCATTAAAGTTTTGACCAGACAACCTTAGAGGTTAGGCCCGGCCCACGTAACTAATGGACCAGCCCAGCTATATAGTTGACCGGTCAAACTAAGTCAGCTGGCCCGGCCCGCAAACTTAATGGGCCGGCCCGCTTAAGACGTGGCGGGCCTCGTGTGGGCCTACCATCTACCACGGGGTTTCGGCGGTTAACGCCGTTAACCGCGGCTAACGGCGTCCGCCACGTGTCGGCTTGCATGACGTCGCGATCAACGGGCTCCCGGAAACACTTGGGCAACGGTCCGATTTTCCGTGGCGGAAGGGCGCCCAAGCGCGACGGACCGAAAAAATCGTCGTAGGACTTTGCTCGACGCAGTTTCCACAACGGAACCCATATCGTCGGGTTAGGCCCATAGGCGACGAAAAATACCCCTTAGCGGACGATTTTGAGACGTTGTCTATCAGAACTTTTCTTGTAGTGTTTGTAGGATTTCTGGAACCAAAAACAGCAGAAAACAGGAACTGGCACTTCGGCATCTTGTTAATAGGTTAGTTCCGGAAAATGCATAAAAACGATATAAAGTGTGAACAAAACATGTAGGTATTGTCATAAAACTCGCATGGAACATCAGAAATTATAGATACGTTGGAGACGTATCAGTCATCCGGGTGCAAAAGTCCATCAAAGGACATCGAATCCCATGTATCGAGGGATACTGCAGAGCAACAGTGGCTCGCCCCTGGACAGGCCATCATGGCCCGGCTTCTCCGGGCACCGCAGGCAACGGGCGGCAAGGCTACTGGCCGCAGGCTACGATCGTGGCCTAGATCCGCCTACGTCACGCCACCCTCGGCACGTCTTGTCCCCGCCATAAGCGATAGGAAGGACAGGACAGGATGGGCAGCCGGGCGACACGGCACCTCGGGAAGGCGCGAAGGAGCCGGAGCTGGCGGAGCCGGCACCATAGGTAGTAGGGACTTCTTTGTAACATTCCATGCACTATATAAGCCGGACTACCACCCCCTTGCACGGGGACGATCGGCCAAACTCTCATTCATACTCAGAACCGCTCAGGAGAGAGGTCTTCTTCTACCTCCAGCCCTCTCCTAGCAGCCGGATACAGCTCAAGGAGCACCATTGTACTATCACTCATCATACATACACTCTAGAGCAGGAGTAGGGGTGTTACTACCACACGAGGGCCCCGAACCTGGGTACGTCACTGTGTCACTCGTCCTCATACCCGCATCCGGAAACCGCCGTGGGCCATTGGCCGGAACCATCGACTTTAGCCATCCTATGGCATATGCCGTGATGATACCACGACATTTGGCGCCCACCGTGGGGCCATCAACGTCCGCGGCCGGTGTCTTCTTCCGGACGGGCCTCACCATCAACACCGGTGAGCGGGTCGCTTCAGGCCTTGTCTGGAGATTCGGCTCCCTCGACTACGTCAGCGACAACGCTGGCTTCTTCGCCGACAGGCCCTTCCCTACCGGCGGCAGTGTCATCTCCTTTGGCGAGCACGATGTCTACGTCGCCACCGTCGCACCGCCGCGCTACCCGCGACAGGTACAGCGCTGTGCTAGCCCTCCTCCCGAAGCCGGCACACGCAGCAGCTTCACCAGCACCTGCGTCAGGCAGGAGGTCATGACCACAGGTGACGAAAACATCACCAAGACCGCATGCATCCGCGGCCCTCAGCTGGAGCGCAACGCTAACGGTGGCGCCTCCGGCTCCGGCCCAAAGGCGCCACCACCACCATCCTCGCTGGACGAGGCCAGGGCCAAGCTGAGCACGCCGCTCACAGCTGGCGCCGACCCTACCACCATCGAGGCTGATTTAGAGACGCACTGCTTGCTCCTCCTGAAGCAGGCGGACGAGCTGGCTGTCGGGGGGAAGACCCCGGGTATGGCAAAGGACTGGGAACAGTTGGCTCGAGGCCGGCTGGCCCGCGGCAAAGGCCGGCTGAGGAGCAGCCGGCTGGAGCCGTGGCTGGCTGCTTTGCGAGCCGGCTAACCCCATACCTATGCTAGTCTGACCACGGCCGTCTGCGCTGTGGCTGGACCGGCTTCTACGTGCCATGTCCGGCTTGGTTTGTCTCTCCCTTGACCGGCTCGAGGCTGGTGAGCCTTGCAAGAGAAGGAACCGGAAAGGTGATCCGGGTGCAGAAGTCCACGCTGATCTCATCTCCCGTAAATTAAGGGGCACTGTGGAGGAACAGTGCCCGCGTCGAACAGGCCGTCGTGGCCTAGACTGCGCCGTACGCTACAGGCTACCGGTGCCGACAGAGACATCTCCCCCACGTCGCCTGGCACGTCTTGTCGCCGCTGACCTCGGCAGGAAGGACGGACAAGCCTCAACGGTCGCTGACGTAGGCGCCTCGGGAAGGAGCGATAAAGCCGGAGCCGGCAGAGCCGGCCAGTAGGTTATAGGGATTTCTATGTAAAATACCAGCGTCTACATAAGCTGCGCTACCCCCTCCTGCGCGGGGGACGATCGATCACTTCTCATTTCTTACACTTAGCACCGCTCGGGGAGAGAGACCTTCGTCTACCTCTAGCCTCCCCTCGCAGCCGGATACAGCTCAAGGAGCACCATTGTACTGTGATATCTCTTATACACTCTAGAGCAGGAGTAGGGATGTTACCTCCATACGAGGGCCCCGAACCTGGGTACGTCGCTGTGTCGCTCGTGCCCATACCCGCATCCGGATACCGCCGTAGACCGTAGCAGGGGCCACCTAACTTGAGCCACCCTATGGCATATGCCGTGACGATACCACGACATTTGGCGCCCACCGTGGGGCCTGCAGCGGCGCCGACCGGAGTTTGTCTGGACGGGACCCATCCTCATCATCGTCACCGCCGCGGCCTTCATCGCCGTCGGCTTCGCCGCCCTCCTCGGGCGCGGCTTCGTCACAGCCGTGGCCTTCATCGCTGCCCGCTTCATCGTTGTTAGGGCAATATGCTTGATGTATTACCAGGGGGCCAAATGCCACAATATATAGTACATGTACAAGTGCAAATATGCAGGAAGCCCCCTAACATATGGGAAAACTATAATACATATATATACATCTAACACCCCCCCCCCCCACAAACTCATGGTGGATCCACAACACTGAGTTTGGAGAGTAAGAAGTCATGCTGCGCTCGAGTTTGTGCCTTCGTAAAGAAATTCGCCAACTGCAAATCTGAAGGCACATAATGAACCACAACAACCTCATCCTGCACCTGAGCACGTGTATAAAAAGCATCAACACCAATATGCTTGGTCAGCTCATGCTTGACCAGATCACGTGCAATACTGATAGCACATGTCTTGTCGGACAAAAGTGGAGTGGGTGTCGTAACAGAGACCCCAAAATCTGCAAGCAACCACCGTAACCAGGTCACCTCAGCCAATCAACAAAGCCATAGCCCGCAACTCAGCCTCAACACTCGAACGGGAAACTGCTACCTGTTTCTTCGTCTTCCAAGCAACAAGCGAACCACCAAGAAACACACATTAAGCAGAAAGTGAACGATGATCCGTAGGATCACTCGCCCACGTAGCATCCGAGTAGCACTGGAGCTGGAGAGAGCTGGAACGGGGAAAGAAAAGGCAACGAGTGATCGTGCCATGAAGATAACAAAGAACACGGAGGAGATGACTGTAGTGAACAGTGGTAGGAGCTGAGACAAATTGACTCAGAATATGAACAGGATAAGAAATATCAGGACGGGTGACAGCAAGATAATTAAACAAGACTCCCAACAAGATGGCGATAACGAGTGGGATCAGGAAAAGGATTACCATCAGTAGGATGAAGCTTAACATTAAGCTCCATAGGAGTATCTACCGTCCGCTCATCCCCAAGAGCAGCACGGGCAAGAAGATCCTGAATATACTTTTCCTGAGAGATAGAAAAGCCATCAGAAGTGGAAGAAACCTCAATGCCAAGAAAATAGCGAAGAGGACCAAGATCAGTCATAAGAAACTGATCTCGAAGACGAGCCTTGACAAAGGATATATATACTCAGGATCATCACCAGTAATGATCATATCATCAACATATAGAAGAAGAAGAGTGCCTCCACGAGAAGAAGTGTGAACGAAAAGTGCTGGATCATGAAAACTAGGAGAGAAACCAGCAGCAGTCACCACAGAGGCGAAACGCTCAAACCAGGCACGAGGGGCCTGTTTGAGACCATAGAGAGAACGTCGGAGACGACAAATCATCTCATCGGGAACAGAATACCCAGGAGGAGGCTGCATGTAAACCTCCTCACTCAACTCGCCATTAAGAAAAGCGTTCTGAACATCGAGCTGGGACACATACCAGCGTCGAACAGAAGCAACAGCAAGAAGAGTACGCACAGTGGTCATATGAGCCACATGGGCAAAAGTCTAATCATAGTCACGGCCGTGCTCCTGCTGAAAGCCACGAGGCACTAGACACGCTTTATAGCGCTCAAGAGATCCATCAGAACGGGTCTTAATTTCATAGACCCACTTACACGTGATAGGACGAACACCAGAAGGGGGGGGGGAAACAAGATCCCAGGTGCCAGTGCGCTCAAGCGCAGTGATCTCCTCAGCCATGGCAAGCTGCCATTCAGGATGACGCTCGGCATCCCGATAAGAAGTCGGCTCGGAGACGATAGAGAGACCATACTTACTAGGAGAGTAACGGGCTGGAGCACGATGCTGATGAACAGGCCGTGAAGGAGGGAGCTCGTCGGCAGAAGACAACTCATCAGAAGAAGAGGAAGAAGGGACAACATCAGAAGGATCCGAAGCCGGAGAACGGGGAGTACTAGGGGGACTAGACGGAAGAGAGGATGGCGCCGAAGGAGGCCCATCAGAACTAGGAGGAGGAGAAGAAGGGACAGCAGGGGGTGCATCCGGAAAAAGAAGAAAAGAAATATCATCCACCGGGTAAGTACCCGAGGTGGGGCGAGGATAGAAGGGACGCGTCTCATCAAACGTGACGTCACGAGAGATGCGCATCCGACGACCAACAGGGTCCCAACAACGATAGCCCTTATGCTCATCACTATATCCGAGAAAAACACACTCAACAGACTGAGCGGTCAGCCCTGTGCGTTCGCGAGGAGGGAGAAGGACATAGCAAACGCAACTAAATAAACGAAGAGTCGAGTAATCGGGAGAACGACCAGAAAGACGCTCGAGGGGAATGCCACCTTGAAGGGCAGCAGAAGGCTGAATGTTAGCGAGGTAAGTCGACGTAGCGACAGCCTCAGCCCAGAAATGCGGCGGAAGAGAGGAGGCAATCATCATAGCACAGGTAGTCTCAAGAATATGACGATGCTTACGCTCGGCGACACCATTTTGAGCATGGGCGCCGGGTGAGCAAGGGTGCCCTACTCAGCAAGAAAACCACGCAGGTGCTGGGAGATATACTCTCCTGCAGAATCAGCACGAACCACACGAATAGGCGTGGAATACTGAGTACGAACCATAGATGCAAAGCGCTGATAAATAGAGAGCACCTCACTGCGAGAGTGCGTAAGAAACAACCAGGTGTAACGCGAAAAATCATCAATAAACAAAATATAGTATCGATGACCCGCTTTCGAAGGAAAGGGAGCCGGACCCCAAACATCTGAATGAACTAAATCAAAAGGTCGCTGGGATACAGACGCACTAGTAGGATAGGGAGGTTGAATCTGTTTACCTAGCCTACAACCCTGACACGAATGCAAAGACACGTCTCCTGAGACAGACCCTAGAAGCTACGAACTAATGACGATAAACGGGAGCCACATAGGTGACCCAGCCGATGATGCCACTGCTGAAAAGATCTAGTGACAAGCAGCAACCGCAGGAGAACTGGCAGATGAAGTGCCAGTAGAAGGAACGCGAAGGCAGTCTAACTCCCAGAGCCCCGGGGACTCAAGGCTGCGAGAGCCAGCTCCAACCAGGGCCCGTGTACGGCGGTACTGAACAGCACAAGAATCAGCGTCAAGAATGACGCGACAACCAGAATCGATAGGCCGACTAGCAGAAAACAGGTTCATCTTAAGACTAGAAACATGAGAAACATCAGGAACAGAGAAAGAAGAAGTAGAAAGGGTGCCTCGACTGGAAACAGGAAGAGAGGTACCATCGGCCGTGATAACACGGACATGAGAAACAAGAGAACGAAGAGCAGAACGGATAGAAGACACAGAAGTCATATGAAAAGAAGCTCCAGAATCCAGATACCACGGGATGACATACCTGACTGTGTAGAAGGTGATGGTCGCGCGGTGACGGAAGAGCCAGACACAGAACCAACAATACCCGTCGATGAAGAGCCTGTAGCAGCGAGCAGACCACGAAGATCAGGGATAATGTCCTGATCAGATAGCGCAACAGCAGAAGATCCTGAAGAACCAGCCTGACGGCGAGTATAGTGCCGCGGACGTAAGCTGGGATCCCTCTGCCACCAAGTAGAGACAGTTTGGCCAGTCTTGCCACAGTAGGTGCAGGGAAGCGATGTCGTACCACGAGGCTGCTGGGGCTGACTCTCGCCCTAGACTAGAGGAATAGAGAGTATCGGCGGTGCTGGAGACCGCAACGAAGCCGGCGGCGTAGGAGGTCCACGAGCAGACATCACAGGAGGGCCACGAGCAGCAAGAACATAGGGATCCTCAAGAAGACCAGCACCACGAAGACGAGTCTCCTCAGCACGAAGTTCAGCAAGTACCTCAGAGAGCGGAACACGTTCACGGGCAAGCAACTGTGCACGGCGCGGCTCAAACTCCTTACGGAGCCACGACAAGACTCAAAAACGCGCTGAAACTCCAGATCCGCGGCACAGTAAGACAACAGGGACAGGTGGCACACGCAGCTGTACGAAGAGAATCAAGCTGACGTCAAATAGCAGCACTCTGAGTGTAGAACTTATCAATAGTAGAATCACCCACCGCAGGCATCACCGCCCTTTCCGGGTGTGGCTCCATCTTCTTCACCGCCGCCGTGGCCCTCGTAGCATCCTCGCTGTCGCCACGGGCGAGCCGCGGCGGCATCATCTCCATCTGGTGCACGAACAACACCACCGCCATCTTCCTCCCGTGTGCGGCAGCATCTCAACCAGCGCCAGCCTAGCGGTGCTCGCCCGCGTAAGCGAGCAACAGCGCATGCGTACACAGCAGCGGCCACGCCGCCCGCCCGTGCCTGAGCCCTGTCGACCTCACGTCCTCACGCCAAGCAGCAGCGAAAGCTACAGCAGCATGCAACAAGCAGCCAGGCAAACAGCATGATTTGCACTCGCGCTCACACGCAGCACAGCACCAGCAACATCAGCTCTTCTTGGTCGACATCGACGCGGGCTTCGCCGCTGCCGCGTCCTCTTCACCTTAAGCACTAAGAGCATCTCCAGTCGCGTCCCCCAAACCGTCCCCCAAAGCGATTTGGGGCGCGCCGGACAAAAAAAGCGTTCCAGCCGCGTCCCCCAAAGCCCTTTTTTGTCCGGCGCGCCCCGATAAGGTGTCCGGCGCCCCGAGCCCGTCCCCGTCCCAAAGGGACGCTCCGGGGACGCCGGACACAACGAAAAGCGAGGCCAACCGACGCGGGGCCGACCCGTCAGCGGCACAGGGGAAAATTCGTCTCACACTCCCGCCAAATCCCGCCGCTCCCGCCAAATCGCGCCTATACCGCCGCGCACGGGCCTCCCAAAACATATCCTGCCGCCGATTCATTTCTCCTCTCCTATCCCGCCGATTTCTTTCTCCCTCCCGCCGTGCACCCGCCGCCGCTACCCTCTCCCCATTCCATGGCGCCGCCGACAGCCCCCAAAAAGATGGCGAAGAAAGCGGCCAAGAAGCCGTCGGGCAATGCGACGATAGGGGCGAAAGCGCCGTTCGCGAAGCCGCGGAAGGCGCCGGCTGCGAAGAAGAAGCCTGAAGGAATGACCGAAGATCAATGCCAGCAAGATTGCCTGCGCCGGAAGCTATCGACGGCGGAGCGGAAAGGACGGCGTGAGGACGAAGAAGAAGAAGAAGAAGAAGAAGAAGAAGAAGAAGAAGAAGAAGAAGAAGAAGAAGGCGTCGGGCACACGAGGCCCGAAGTGGACGCCTCTGGAAGATCAATGTCTGTGCGAGTCGTGGGCGACGGTGAGCCATGACTCCATCATCGGCGCCAACCAAAAAGGCGGGAAGTATTGGGCGAGGATCAAGGCCGAGTTCGATGAGCGCAAGCTCATCAACAACGACTACCGGAAAGTGACAATGAAGAGGAGCCGAGAAGGCAATGTCGACGCGATGGGCCATCATCCAGGCGTCGGTGAACTCCTTCCATGGGTACCATCACGACTTAGAGACCGAGGCGACAGGCGGCGCCGACGTCGACCAACCTGGTACGACTCGTTTCTTCCATAATCCGTAGCGCCCACATTGTGTTCGATGAAATGACTCGCTTCCTTTGGTTAGTTTGATCGGGCCATGGAATTGTACGCCAAGTACTCGGAAGGTCACAAGTCTTTCGCGCTGATGCATTGCTATGGCAAGCTCAAAATGAATGAGAAATGGCGGCTGACGCGCTTGTCGCTGTCCAAGGGGAAGGACGCCATTGATCTGGACGCGCCGCTGGCAACGTCGGCAGGGCGTCCTATGCGGCAACAAGGCTGCCAAGGCCGCCTTGGCCGACGCTGCGCCGTCCGAGAAGACGCAGGCGTCGATCACGAAATGCCTCGCCGACGTCTCCTCGACCTTTATCTCCCGCGACAAGAAGGCCGACCAAAGGTGGGCCGAGCTGCTCAAGAGGCAAGAGGAGAAGGCTGGAGCTCAAGAAACGCAGGGACGACATGTCCCTGCCGAGAACGTCGACGAGAGGGAATGTCTCCCCGGACGCGAGCGGCGCACAACTTCTTCAAAGGCCAGATCCTCGACGACATCGAAGCCAAAATGGCGGCGGCGGACGCGGCGGCCCCGGCAGCGGCATCGGCATCGGCGGCAGCGGCAGCGCAGCAAGAGCAGGCTGACGCGTCTTCTCGCGCTACACCTGCGTCGGCCTCCGCGTCGGCGACGGAGCGGACGCACCATGCACAGGAACAGGCAGATCGCGACGAGGTCGTCGTGCTCGACGGGCCTGCGTCGACTCAGGACACGACGCCGTCGACCAACCCCTTCTTCTAATTTGCATGCACCACCGGTCCGTAATATGATCGCGCGCCCGATACTTTGATCGATCGCCGCTACTCGATCGCGACGAACCGGCGGGAACGATCTCTTTTGAATGCATCTATTTGAATTTCTGATTGGGGGCGGCGTTTGGGGGACGCGGCTGGGGAGCGACGTCCCCCAAACGCGGCACGAACAAAACACGTCCCCCAAACGCTCGATCCGGCGCGGTTTGGGGGACGGTTTGGGGGACGCGACTGGAGATGCTCTAACGTCTCCAACAAGACTCGGGGGCTTGGCCCCAGAGAACCGCCGCGCACCCGGCTGGCCGCGGCCACGCCATCTCCTTAATTTAGGTCTCATTTGGTGCGAGTATTTTTAGAGGTGTCTGGGCTGGTTTTGGAGTGTTTTTTTCGGGCTCGATGAAAACACGTGAAAACACCTCAAAACGCTTCTGCGCTGTTCGGTAGGCCGGTTTTAGCCCGTTTAGCCCCGCCGAAACCCTCTGAAACCCGTCGGGCCGGGGTGGAAGTAAAACGCGTCCCCTCCCTCGCGTTTTGGTCAGGCGACGAGAGGACGTGAGCGAGGCTGGCAACGGGGAGTATACCTGGGCATGGGAAGCCCGGCCCGAACGGCCCGACCCGACCCGGCCCGAAAATCCCGGGCCGGGCCGGGCTTTTTCTCTCTATCGGGCCGGGCTCGGGCCATCATTCTTCAGCCCGTAATTATATCGGGCCGGGCTCGGGCCACAGAAAAAGGAAATTACCATTAGATCGGGTCAGGCCGTCGGGCCAGCCCGGAAAAAATCGGGCTTTTCGGGCCGCGGGCCGGGCTCGGGCCAAAATTTGCTGAAAGTTGGTCGGGCCGGGCCGGGCTCGGGCCAAGGATTTCCCGTCGGGCCTTTTTCGGGCCAGCCCGAAGCCCGGCCCGGCCCGAGAAATGCCCAGGAAGAACGGGGAGGAAGAAGCCTCCGCCGCCGCTCCAAGACGACGCCGCTGCCGGCGCTCGAAGACCACCCGTCCGCCGACCCTCCCTCTAACACCGTACCACTACAAGATCTCTCTCTGACCGCCGCCGCCCCCTCTTTCCGCCGACGACGCTTCCTCTATCCGCCGCCGACGCCGCCGCTGACCCTCCTCTCCACTGAAGCTAGAGTCATTCGTGAGTACAATCCACCCCAACTCCTCCTTTTCCTGTACTTCTAGATGCTTCTCCCTTTTTAGTTTTCTAGGGTTCCTGATGGTGAGATCTAGGGTTCTTGATCTGGTTTCGGAGGATGACATGAGCTTCCCTGCTGAGTTCATTTGTTTCTCTGGATGGTAATGCTTGTAGGATGGCATTTTTTAAGGTTGGCCAATTAATGTATATTCAACCTATGCAGTTGCATCTTCTGTAAATTGTACTTGTTGGATTGATTTACCAGCATCAGTGAAGAAATATCAGTGTTTATAGTAAAATGATCATATATTAAATCAGGTATGAAGCACAATCGCTCAACGTATGAAAAAAAGGATATGTTTCCCACTGTATGCTATATAAAAAAAATGTATGCTAACTGCAAATTCATATGCTAATACTGTATACTGGGTTAGTATGTACCGCTACAAATATATTTTTTGGTCTGCGTCTTTCTCAAGGACCAAACCAAATTTAATATTTTCTCCCTGTGTACTCGTTCCATCAAAGCAACACAAAAGGAATATTGACAGTGCTAAAGCAACTTCAGAAATCTGCTAGTGACCAGCGAGCTTTAACCCACACAGAACCTTCTTAACTAATACACTAATCGAAGTGAGTGAATCTGAGATGAGAAAAATAGCGAAAAATGTTGTGTATGTAAATAATTAGAGAATGTAATGGGTGTACGTTGGTTCCATTTTGGTGAAGCTGCCGAGTGGACATTTGTAATATCTCTGAAAGGATTATTGCCTTCCATCTTGTTGGATCTGTCAGATGGCTTCCGGGTTTTTCTACAGCAATCTTTTTGTTCCACTGAATGAATGTGTTACTGAATGATCACTATGTCCTGTAACTAGGATAAGTAAAACATTCCCTTTTTTACAATGTGCAGGTCCTGCAACCGGTAGAGTGAATGGATGGCCCGCTTCAGTTCTGGAGTTTAAGGAGTGTCATTTATGGGGTGAACAATAACAAGCTAGTCCATGATACCCATTTTATATTCGTTCCCTTGCTCTTTTCTACTTGATATAAAATCATTTGTCTGTATGCCTTATGACTAAGCCTGTGTTGATTCATGAGAGATGTAAAGTTCCCAGCAGAGATTATACGGTATAACCTGTGTTGCTGTGTTGGGGTCATGAGACAAATATTGCAAGTTAAACCCATACTCCCCTGTTCCTAAGATTGCACTCTATATATAGTTATTATTTTTGCATAATTCTCATGGTGGCTGCTTGTACTATGTTATTATATAGTTATTATAACCTGAGTTAGTTTCAGTGCTAATGGATAATTCCATCTCTCTTTGTCTAGTTGAAAATGGCTGCATTTATGAATTCTGCAAGTTCTTGATTGTTATGTTATCTCCAAATTAAAGTAGTAAGTGGTAGAATATTGTAGGACATAACCTTTTGATGGAACTGAAGTGGAAATCTAAGAACAAAGTTGTCCATAGACTAAACTGCCTCATTCAAGTAAAATATGGCCGTTTTGTTTACTTGTACTTATACGAGATGGAGGGGGCACATAGTTTTGCCTCCCATGCCCCCGGATGAACAGTAAATTCAAATAAATATATAAATATTGGATTTTTACTTGTGATATGTCAAAAAAGATCAAATTTTTATCCATTTGTGTTGAATACACTTGAATACACTGGTTTGTAAAACAAGTGTGCCAAACAAGTGTTTTGACAAGTGTTTTGAATGATAGGGGTTTTGTAGTGTTTTGGGTGGTTGCTGTTTTCAGCCAAAACACCCCTCAAAACTCCTCAAAACTCACAGAAACACTGGCACTAAACAAGGCCTTAGCTGCGCCAGCCTCGTGCCCGCGAGCAGCAGCAAGCAGCACCGGCAACAGCGCGGCCGCCCCGACATGCGCGCGCGAGCAGCAATCTCACCAGCGCACAGGCTCTCACGCTGACGCTGCAACTGCCACGTGCGGCTTGCATCCGCAGCAAGAGCAAACCGCCTAGCAGTGAACAGCAGCGCCGCTGGAGCTAATCAGCTAAGTTTCAGAAACTCTCAATCATCCTCTTGCTTTGCATCTCCCTGAAACACAAATAGTCGCTGCGATACTTTGTTTCTTGTGTCCCCGCATACAGAGAATAGCGGCCCGCGTTAAACGCTCTGTATCGCTCGCGTCAGCATGCGCTCCGCGCGCTCTCGCCGCCATTGCCGGCTTCCGACTGCCGCGGCCATCCCCAGCTTGCCCTCCGGCTGCCACGGCCTCCGCGGCCATCTCCGGCTCGCCTCCGGCTGCCACGGCCTCCACCGGCTTCGCCGCGGCCAGACTCGCCGCTGCCAGCTCGCACCAGAATCGCCCGCGCGCCTTGGATGCACACTGGCCTGCACCGCACCAGCGGCGCACGTCCGCGTCGTCCTGCGGCTTACCCCCGCCACGGTCACATCCGGCTGCGCCTGCCACGGCCACCTCCGGCTGCCACGGCTCCGCAGGGCCCTGCCGGCTCCTCCCTCGACAGCAACCTCCTGCCGCAATACCACCTCCCTCGCGTGGGCGGCAGCAACGCGTAGACGCGCCCCTGGGCACCTTCGCCAGCCACGCCGCCTCCGCAGTGGGAACCTTCGCGTGCTGACAGCTGCACCTGCTCCACCACCGGCTGCTCGACGCAGCGTCCATCTCCGGCTTCCGCCGCGCCCAGCGCGCCCTCCGGCTGCGACCACCTCGCCTGCGCCTCTTCAACTGCGCCGAAAGCAGCGCCCCAGAAGCACTCACCTCGCCTGTGCCGCTCATGGGCTGCACGCTGCCGGCTCCTGGTCCTGCGCCCAAGAACCTCCGACTCGCCGCTCCCGCCGGCCGCACGACGCCGCGCCCCGTCCTGTTGCGCCCCGTGCGCCACCGCGCCAAGCTCCACTACCGGCTGCGCCTGGCTCGCGTTCGTCGTCGGCTCGCCGCGCCAGGCCTCGCCGCGGCCTGCTTGCCAGCGGCCTAGCGCCTTTCCCATTATGTGAAAGGCGTACAATCCATGGTATGATTTTGTGAATGCTTTTTCTATAGCCTTTTCCATTGCTGCATCTTGATCGGTGTAAATAGTTTTGGGTTGTCTTCCATTATGGGCATCTAGAAATGTCTCAAAAAGCCATATAAATGAATCTTTTGTTTCATCAAACAACAGTGCAGCACCAAAGATAGTTGTTTCTCTGAACTGATTGAGCCCAAGAAAAACTCCTTCTTCGCCGCGAGGAACTTGTCTCTACCCAGCAGCAGCGTGGCTCCCCTCCACTTCTCCGGCCGGCCCCCTTCTTCTCCGGCGCGGCGGCCCGTTCTCTCCTCTGCAGCAGCTCGGCGCGAACGATGGAGCTGAATCGAGAAGGCCCGCGAAAGTCCCAATCCTGCCCGCCCTCGATGGAAAAAGAGCGATGAGTCCTGTCTGCACGCCTTTGCTTCTTTCAGCCGTTGGATGGCAGCTGGACGTCGGATGAAAGGGGGCCAGTTACGTGGTGACTGCCTGTTCGCAAGTCACTGAATCTCCATCCATCGCTCCCCTGCCAAAGAAAAGAGCGCATGGACTTTTTCCAACTTTCCCTTCTCGTGAACAGTACCCGTGAGAGGCGAAGGAAAGGGCGCCGAGATCCCTTGCTCCGCCGATGGCCGGATCGCCGGTCGTCTCCCTCTCCGGCTGTTCTTGTGGCGGCGGGAGGGTGGAGGGGCCGTCGATCTGTGCCCGAGGCTTGTAGATAGTAGGGTAAGGCTCCCCATCGGCGCTGGCAGGGTGGTGGTGGCGGCGGCGATGTGGAATAAGGTTGCCGGAGCTTCTTCCCCATCACGGCGAGGCCTTGTCTGGCGGATCCGTGAAGCTTCTGGCTTTTGGTACCCTCAGATCCGTCGATCTGGTGGGAGGTGGTGCTCTGGGCGTGGTCATCGGCGCGAAGACGACGACCTCCCTGTGGAGCTTTTGTTCCCTGTTCCTCTCTTCGTCGCGGTCGGCTGCGCTCTGGCCTTCTTGCGGAGGATCTGGGGGAGGTGCGTCCTGGCTCCGGCAGTCCTCGCCGGTTGCTATGGGCGTCTGCTCAGGAGCGTGCCCGGATCTGGCGGAGGTTCACCGGTGAAGACTTTGAAGACGGCGGCTTCTCCTTCGACGCGTAGGGCTCTTGAAGCCCCTTTCTGGAAGGACTTCCGGCTGCTTGCCGATGCAAAGCTCCCCGGAGCGAAGATGGCGGCGGCGTGCCTTCCATGCGAGTCGACGGCGGCGGCGGCCGGCTCTCCCAAGGACTATGTTGTTTTTTTCTTTCTCAGGGTGTTTTGTAACCGGTGTTTTCTCTTAATAAATCTGGGATTTTGGATCAAAAAAAAAAGAGCGCATGGGTGAAAAAAAAACGCGGGCCTGTGTGCATGGCTGCCGGTTGGAGCAAAAGAAAAAAAAAACAAGGAAATAGTCTGTCGGCTCGCAAATAGCGGTCGGCTGAAAAAAAAGGGAGAGAGAAAAAGGAAAACAAAAAAAATAAGCCGCCGGCTGAAGAAAAAAAAAGTGGTCCGGCCGGCTGAAAAAGAAAATGTTCCAGCTGAAAATACTTCGCCGGTTGAAAAAAGAAAAATATTATATCCGACTGAAAACATGCAGCCGACGAAATTCGCTTGATGTTCGATCGATCGAGCCGGCTGCGCTAGTGCCGGCGGGGCGGGTTGTCCTTAACCCGGCTGGGGCCGAGTTTGTTTGGTTGGTCGCTCAACTCCGCTCGTACCGGTTCCGCCTGTCCAGGCTGACTGGGAATGGGATGAGTGGAGCCTGCACCGACTGAACCAGCCCGAGCGTGTTTGGTCGCCCGTCCAGCTGATCTAGGCAGCCGAAATCTACATCGACTTGTACATCTGCAGCGCGTTTGGTAGCTTGGCCGGCTGGAGCCAAGCTGGATGAGGCCACTAGCCACTCCCTCGCCTCTACGGCTTCAACAACTCGTCATCACCATCGAGATCAACCCTAAAGTGGAAACAAACTATAAGTACTGCTCAGTACCTATCCGCACGCTGCTCAGCCGGGTAACCCCGAGTTACACTCGAGGGCTGCCTCTCTTCCGCCGTACTTCGCTGCTTAACCCCGGACCGACTCAACTCGTCCCGGGGCTCGCCGGCTGGTCCACGATGCTCTATCCCAAAGACGGCTTAGTAGTGTGTACGGTACCAAAGACCCACTCTTCGACTCAGCTGTTGTCCGCAACCCGGCTTCATGGCTAGCAAGAGCAAAAGCTGGAGGTCGCCTCACATGAACAACGTCCAAAGAGAGAACAACTTGGGCAACCCGGTCTTTACCTTTGCCGCTATCAGCTTGCCGGCTGGTCCACGATGCTCTATCCCACAGACGGTTTAGTAGTGTGTACGGTACCAAAGGTCCACTCTTCAACTCTGCTACAGACCGCAACCCGGCTGTACGGCTAGCAAGAGCAAAAGCTGGAGGTCGCCTCACATGAAAAACGTCCAAAGAGAGATCACCTTGGGCATCCCGGCCTTCGCCGATGTCAGCTCGAATGAGTCTGCCCCTCAAAGTCTAAGTACTGTGCTGTGTGCTCCACTTTGCGGCCCACACTTGATCCAGCTACAGACCGCAACCCGGCTATCCGGCTGGCAAGAGCAAAAGCCAAAGAGCGGGAGGGACATGAAAATGACTCCAGGGGGCTCGGACAAAACCGAGCCGACGTCCCTCTGCATAAAGCTATCACTGCTAAGGCTGCATATATTATATGTCTCTACTGACTAACTTTGCCTCTTATATGGCTATCTCCGATGGATTCCATCGACGACTTCCGGCACGAGCCGGCGGACTCCGTGTCCACCTCGCCAAGGGCCCCGCACCATCGAGCTGGCAAACCTCAAGGTCCACTTCCGGCTGCTATTCCGGCACGAGCCGGCGGACTCCATGTCCACCTCGCCAGCGGCTCCACGCCATCGAGCTGGCGGACCTCAGGGTCCACCTCCGGCTGCTCTTCAGCACGAGCCGGCGGACACCGCGTCCACCTTGCCAGCGGCCTAGCGCCTTCGAGCTGGCGGTCCTCAGCGACCACTTCCGGCTGCTCTTCAGCATGAGCCGGCGGACTCCGCGTCCACCTTGCGAGCGGCCCAGCGCCTTCGAGCTGGCGGTCCTCAGCGACCACTTCCGGCTGCTCTTCAGCATGAGCTGGCGGACACCGCGTCCACCTCGCCAGCGGCTCCGCGCAATGTCGGGGGGATGACCCCCGGTATGGCAAAGTCCTCGAGTTTACGAGCGCGTAGTACTTCGCGGATCAAGAAAATATGTTACAACGCAAAAGATATGAAAGACAGAAGAAAAAAAAAAAGAACCGTCCGTTGGGCCGGCTTCCGGCTCCCGCGGCCCGTCCGGCTAAGGGCAGGCCCACTCGACCTGTTCTCGTGCCTGTCCGGGTGGGCTGGTTTCCAGCTTCTGCGGGCCCGTCCGGCTTCAGCTTTGCCCGGGCCGACTTCATCTTCAGCTGGGCCACGTCCGGCTGGCGGCACCCAGTCCGGCTCCGCCCTTTTCCGGCTCGCCCGGCCGCTCCCTGGGCCGGCATGCGGGAGCATGCGCAGCGGCCTCGCCCGCGCTCGATCGCTCGATCGATCGGCCGGCTCGCCCCAGCTTCACGTCCGCTCGATCGTGGCCACTGGCCAGCTCCACGTCCGCATGTATGGCCGGCCGCTCCTCCAGGCATTGTGGCCGGCTCCATCTGCCCAAGATCAAGTACCAGGCCGGCTACTACTGCTGCTTCTCCATGTGCATGGCCGGGTGTGGCCATCCTCCACGTAGTGGCCAGCTTCATCTGACCAAGACCAACCCCAACCATCCAAGGATAAGAGCATCTCCACTCGTCTCCCCACAGAGCCCCCCACGGTCACTTTTTTTCATCCGGACGGCGAAAAACGGCCCAGTCAGGCCCCCGGTTCCTCGTTTTGGTCCGGATTTGAGCCTATTTTCGTCCGAACTCCCCATGCCATCCTCGGTTTCCCGGGGGGCTCCCGGGGACTCCGGATGAAGCTAAACCAACCGCCCACGCCCACGTGTCTCCTCTTTCGTCCGGATTCCCCGAGCCATCCTCTTTTTCCCCGAGAAACGCCGCTTGGGGAGCACACGACTGGGAAACTACTCCTCCCCACGCCAAATCTTCCTCCAATCCGGACGAAAATTTCGCCGGATTTGGACGTGGGGAGCGCCAACGAGTGGGGATGCTCTAAGAACGATCAAGACCACGTACGGGACAAAGGCATTGGATGCTCTGCTCCGTACGGATAAGACACAACATCGTGCTACTCTACCAAGCTATCGATAGGTAGACTAGCTAGACTCACTGTGGTGCAATAGTAGCAGGGTAGTGTACAGTTGATGAGACTCCAGTAGTCATATTATGTATAGTGCATGCGGGCTATCTCTTGTCCCCTGGGTGCCACTATATAAGGCACACCAGGAGGAGCCCTTCAGGCTGATGGCTAAGATGGCCAAGGTGGCGCGCGCTCTCTCTCTCTTTCAGCTCACATACGAGCCCCTCTCAAGCCGGCCAGGCTCTCTCCAAGTCGGCCAGGCTCCTCTTAGCTCACAGTAGCTTCTTCCTCCTCAGGATAAACAGCTCAAGGAGCAACTATGTAACACCATATACTGTCATATACATCAGATATGCAGGAGTAGGGGTTTTACCTCCAGCACGAGGGCCCTGAACCTGGGTACATCACCGTGTGCTGTGTACCAATCCTGCATCCGGATACCGTCGACGTCCATACAGGCCCAACATCTCCCCTACTTTAGCTACTCCGTAGCATATGCCGTGAAAAAACCATGACACTGGCGGCTGCCAAGCGCAAGATGGAGATCACCAGGCGCGAGTATGACCGCGCTCATGGCTTCACGCCAGCCGGCAACGACCCTAGCCGAGCCGGCCAGATCCTCCGCAGAGGATGCGGGCTGGGCGCTGAGATCGACCGCGATGGCGCGGATTCGCTGGCTCCTTCCATGGAGCTGCCGGTCTACAACACCCTCGAGAAGAACATGCGCGCGGCCGAAGCCGCCGCAGAAGAGCTGAGCCGCCTAGAAGGCGAAGAGTTGCGCCGCCAGATGAGGCGGGTGACCGAGTTGCTCCACATCGCCTCCGAGCAGCAGAAACACCCAAGGTACGCCGGTAATGCTCCTAGTGCTTCTCACGCTCGTGGTGCAGCCGGCCGCAACAGAGACGGCCCCAGGGACACGGCGAAGTCATCCTCACTTGGGCCAAGCCGGCGTAGGGATTCTCAAGCCACCCACGACAGCCCAAGTCGGCAGTTCCGACTAAGAAGCAGCGGGAGCGGCCACAGTCGGCCTTCGCCAAGCAGGAACCAGGAGCACAACTCCGAGCAGCCGGCGCATAGGCACCCACATCGGTCGGCTCCTGAGGCCAGCGGCGCTCGCCAGCCGGGCCACTCCCGGCTGGGCCCGCGCATCGAGCCCGTTGACGCCAGAAACCGTCTCGACCGGCTCATCGAACCCCGCATCGCAGAGGAAGAAGGGCTAGCTGGCCCGAAGTGCTTCGGCCCTCGCATCTTGGGCGAGCCATGATCGACGGCTTCCAGCTCCCACGTGACACGCCCAAGTACGAGACACCGCCAAGCCGGAAGATTGGTTACTTGACTACACCACTGTAGTAGGCATCGCCAAAGGCAACAAGCGTTGGGATGTGCGCTACTCGCCCCTGATGCTGGTCGGCTCCGCCCGCACCTGGCTCAACAACCTGCCAGCCGGCAGCATCAACGGTTGGCTGGACTTCGAGGATGCCTTCATCAGCAACTTCACCGGCACCTACCGCCGACCGGGTCGCCCCCAACAGCTAGAAATGTGCAAGCAGGGCCCAGACGAGACGGACCGCGCATACCTGACACGCTGGTGCGAGATGCGCAACTCATGTGAGGGCGTGCACGAGATCCAGGCCATCAGCTTCTTCATGGCCGGCTGCCGGCCAAACACCATGCTGTGGCACAAGCTGCGTCGCAGCAACCCAAAGAGTATAGCAGCCCTGATGACTATCGCCGACAAGTACGTGCTGGCCGAGGAAGCCGGCGAAAATCCAGCTGATGACTCGCCAGCTGCACCAAGGCGCGACCACAACAAGTCGGCATAGCACAAGCCGGCTGAAGGAGCCTCCCATGGCAGTTGCCGCGAAAATTATCGCGGCAAGAGGCACAACGACCAGCCAGACCGCCGGTACGGCTCCGCCCACGTGGCAGCTGTGTCGGACCAAGCAGCGATTGGAGGAAGCCGGCGCTAGAAGCAAGACCGGCCCTAGAATCCGAAGTTCACGTTTGAGCAGATGCTCGACACGCCGTGCAAGTACCACAGAGGCAAGAACCCGGCCAACCACACCACTCTCGACTGCCACTTCACCAAGAGGCTGAACAGCGGCGAGCCGCTGCCGCCTCCACCAGCCGGCGGGCCGGGTGGCCAAGCCGGCGCCAAAGACGTCAACCCCAAGCAACAGCATGAAGCAAACATGGTCCAACATGGGCGGTACCTGGCTGAGGACGCCGCCTACATCATCTTCACCACAGAGCCGGAGGACAAGATGAGCCTACAACGCCGTTCCCTCGAGGTGAACGCGGTCATGCCGCCGGTCCCTTAGTACCTCAACTGGTCCGAGCAGGCTATCACCTTTGATCGCCGAGATCAGCCGGCCGTCCTACCAAGGCCAGCAACCGAGTGGTTAGCGTTGTCCTGGTGGTGGAACGCAAGGAGGAGGGCAAGGAGCAGCCGGTCCACCGCCCAGTCTACTACCTCAGTGAGGTGCTCTCCCAGTCCAAGCAAAACTACCCCCACTACCAGAAAGTCACTTATGGCGTTTACATGGCGGCCAAGAAGCTCAAGCACTATTTCCAAGAGCATCCCATCAAGGTGGTGTGCATCGCTCCCCTGGCGTAAATCATTGGCAGCAAGGACGCCAATGGCCGGGTCGCTAAGTTGCCCCTGGAGCTGGCGGCTCATTCCATTCTCTACGAGGCAAGAACCGTCATCAAGTCGCAGATCCTAGCCGACTTCTTCATCGACTGGGCCAAGATGCAGTACCTGCCACTAGTGCCCAAATCCACACACTTTAAAATGCTTTTTGAGGCCTCCAAGATGCGCTCTGGCCTAGGAGCCGGCATCGTCATCACCTCTCCAAAGGGGGACCGGCTGGACTACGTCCTACAGATCCACTTCGCCGCATCCAACAATGTGGCGGAGTACGAAGCACTCATTCATGGGCTCAAGTTGGCCAAGGAGATCGGCGTGCGATGCATCCTGCGCTTCGGCGACTCCGACTTGGTTATACAGCAAGCATCTGGCGAATGGGACGCGAAGGATGCCAACATGGCATCATACCGCTTCCACGTCTAGCAGCTAATCGGCTTCTTCGATGGCTGTGAATTCCATCATGTGCCACGGGAAAACAACGAGGAGGCTGACGCCCTATCCAATATAGGCTCAACCCGGCAAGCAATTCCACCAGGTGTTGCCCTGCAGCATTTGTGGAAGCCATCCATCACACCGTCACCGGATTCGGATTCCATATTTGTACCGGCTGACTCGGGGGCTTCTCAGCCGAACCCGCCGGCTCCACAGCCGAACCCGGCGACCACGCAGTCGAACCCGGGGGCTTCTCAGCCAAACCCGCCGGCTCCACATCCGAACCCGGCAACCAAGCAGTCGAACCCGGAAGCTCCCACACAGGAGGCCCTGTTGGTCAGCATGTTTGAGATAAAATGCGTACCATTATGGGCACAAGAACACCTCTCCTACCTAACAGATGGCGTATTTCCCGAAGATAGGGTCCAAGCCAGGCAGATTGAGAGAAGGGCCAAGGCCTACACAATCATCAACCACCAACTGTACAAACGGAGCGTAAGTGGGGTGTTCCAGCGGTGCGTCGACCCGGCTGAGGGATAGAACTCCTCAGGGAGATCCATCAAGGAGAGTGTGGGCATCACGCCTCCTCTAGAGCCATAGTAGGCAAAGCCTTTCAGCATGGTTTCTATTGGCCGACTGCGCTAAAATATGCGGAAGAGATGGTGAAGACATGCAACGGTTGCCAGCGCTTCGCTAAGAAAAGGCACGCCCCAGCTTCCGCCTTGAAAACCATCCCCATCACTTGGCCATTTGCTGTATGGGGCCTCGACATGGTCGGCCCGTTCAGAACCACCCGAGGATGAATGACACACCTCTTGGTGATGATTGACAAATTCACCAAGTGGATCAAGGCCAAGCCGATCAAGAAGCTAGATGGCTCAAAAGTCGTCACCTTCCTCAAGGACATCGTCGTGCGGTATGGCTACCCCCACAGCATCATCACCTACAATGGAACCAGCTTCGCCCATGGTGTCTTCTCCCGCTTCTGCGAGGAAAAAGGAATCCAGATGGACCTAGCGTTCGTGGCGCACCCCGAGTCTAACGGGCAGGTGAAAAGGCCAATGGCTTGATTTTAGCCGGCATCCGGCCCCGACTAGTGGAGCCGCTCGAGCGGGCTGCCGGCTGCTGGATTGAAGAGCTGCCCTCTGTACTCTGGAGCTTGCGCACTACACCAAACCGCTCTGTCGGCTTCACGCCATTCTTCCTCGTATACAGGGCCGAAGCCATCCTGCAGACTGATATCGAGCACGACGCGCCAAAGATCAAGTTATACACTGAAGCCGAAGCCAAAGAGGCCCGTGAAGATGGAGTCGATCTGGTCGAAGAGGCCCGGCTACTGGCCGTGTCCAGATCCAACATATACTAGCAAAGCCTCCGACGCTATCATAGCCGGAAGGTCCAGCCCTTAGCATTCTGAGAAGGAGACCTAGTGCTTCGGCTGATCCAACGGACAGCCGAACAACATAAACTATCATCCCCATGGGAAGGTCCCTTCATCGTAAGCAAGGCTGTAGGCAATGATTCCTACTACCTCATAGACGTCCAAGAAGCCAAGAAAAACAAGCAGGACAAGGCTGATGAGGAGACTAAACGTCCCTGGAATGTCAGCCTGCTTCGCCCATTTTACACTTAAGAGGTGGAGAGTATGTATCCCTGTAACCCTTTTGTAATCTGTGCTAATGGAAAATTTTTGCGCCAAGAACGCCCGGTACCAGCAATTTTTTCGCGTATTTTACTGCTTTCGCCGATTGGCTTGAACCCTCTCACGCGGCTGGCTCAGTACCGTGATCCGGCTCCCAAATAGCCAGCTCCCGAACCAGCTACAGACCGCAACCCGGCTGTGCGGCTGGCGAGAGTAGATGCTTAAGGAGCCGACACGCGAAAAACAGCCAAGGGAAAGAGTAAGAGCGAGTCGACCCTCGTCCAAAAACTTTCATATAAGCGCTAGCACGTTCAACTCAGCTCACTTGACTGAATTATTATCGGCCTCACTCAGCAGCCCGCTCTTGATCCAGCTACAGACCGCAACCCGGCTGTAGGGCTGGCAAGAGCAACACCAAAGGGTGGGGTGGATGAGAAAAAGCAAGGGCACAGAGGGAAAACGAGCCGGAGCACAAAATGAATAAACAAACACACTAAAAAGTGCAACCTAATAAAAGCATATATATTGTCTTACAGCTACAACCGGCATACCGGGGACTTAATAAATTGTGTTGTTGAGCAAAACCAGAGCACAGGTAAATTTAAACGCTAGCTGGGGCAGGACCAGCTGGGGGATCTTGGGAGTCAGCAGCCGGATCCGCCTCCTCTGCGTCGGCCATCTCCTCGTCTCCTTCCTGCCCCTCTTCAAGAGCATCCGGATCAGCGATGAAGACACTCTTGTCCGCAAAGTCGGCAATGGCGCTGGCTCTCGCTAGACGGAGGACAAAGGAGAGCGCGATATCAGCTCCGACGCGGGCGGCCGAGTCCTTCCAGTCAAGCAGACGGACAGGTCCATCCTGGAGCCGCTTCACCAATTCAGCCAGCTTGCTGGGCGGTGTCTCGGTCGGCCACAACATCTGGAACAAGTCCTCAGCCGCCTGCCGCAGCTCATGACCCAGCATGGTCATCGGAGTGAACCTGGCGTGCATAGCCACCATGTGATCCTCCATGCTGAAGTGGTCGGAGCTCTCCTCACCAGCTGCCCGCCGAGCATCCCGTGCCACACCCACCGCTGTCAGTGCACCTGTCTGAGTCTCGGGGAATGCGGCTGTGATACGTCTCAAACGTATCTATAATTTCTTATGTTCCATGCTAGTTTTATGACAATACCTACATGTTTTGTTCATACTTTATGATGTTTTGATGCATTTTCCGGAACTAACCTATTAACGAGATGCCGAAGTGCCAGTTCCTGTTTTCTGCTGTTTTTGGTTTCAGAAATCCTACAAAGGAAATATTCTCGGAATTGGACGAAATCAACGCCAGTATCTTATTTTTCCCGGAAGCTTCCAGAGCACCGAAGAGGGGAGCCATGGGGGCCCCACCCCACAAGGCAGCGCGGCCAACGGGGGGGCGCCCCCCTATGGTCTGGCTCCACCAGGACTCCTCCAAGGCTGCCCTTCCGCCTATATAAAGCCTCCGTCGTGAAAACCCTAAAAGAATAAGCCACGAGACGAGAAAAGTTTCGGAGCCACCACCATCGCGAAGCCAAGATTCGGGGGACAGAAGTCTCTGTTCCGGCACGCCGCCGGGACGGGGAATTGCCCCCGGAAGGCATCTCCATCGACATCACCGCCATCTTCATTGCCGCTGCTGTTTCCTATGATGAGGAGGGAGTAGTTCTCCATCGAGGCTAAGGGCTCTACCGGTAGCTATGTGGTTAATCTCTCTCATGTACCCCAATACAATGATCTCATGAACTGCCTTGCATGATTGAGATCCATATGATGAGCTTTGTATCACTATTAATCTATGTGCTACTCTAGTGATGTTATTAAAGTAGTCTATTCCTCCTTCATGATGTAAAGGTGACGGTGTGTGCATCATGTAGTTCTTGGCGTAGGTTATGATTGTAATCTCTTGTAGATTATGGAGTTAACTATTACTATGATAGTATTGATGTGATATATTCCCCCTTTCATAGCTTAAAGGTGACGGTGTGTATGCTATGTTAGTACTCGGTCTAAATTGCAACGGTCTATTATGCTCTAGAGGTTACTTAAATATGAACACCGAATGTTGTGGCGCTTGTTAACTCCGGCTTGAGGGAGCTCTTGTAGCCCTACACAATGAATGGTGTTTGTTATCCAACAAGAGAGTGTATGTAGCACAAGTGAGGAGAAGTTATTTATTTGTTATGTGATCAATGTTGAGAGTGTCCACTAGTGAAAGTAGGATCCCTAGGCCTTGTTTCCAATCACGCAAACACCGCTTACTTACTTGTTCTACTTGCATGTTTACTTGCTACCATATTTATTTCAGATTGCTATTACCACTCATAATCATCCATATTACTTGTATTTCACTATCTCTTCGCCGAGCTAGTGCACCTATACATCTGACAAGTGTATTAGGTGTGTTGGGGACACAAGAGACTTCTTGTATCGTAATTGCAGGGTTGCTTGAGAGGAATATCTTTGACCTCTACCTCCCTGAGTTCGATAAACCTTGGGTGATTCACTTAAGGGAAACTTGCTGCTGTTCTACAAACCTCTGCTCTTGGAGGCCCAACACTGTCTACAGGAATAGAAGCGTGCGTAGACATCAAGCTATTTTTTGGCGCCGTTGCCGGGGAGGTAAGGTAAAAGGTATTTACATCCTCTGACTACTAAGCTATTTCCTAGCACTGTTGCCGGTGTGTGAGTGCTCGAAGGTATTTCCTTTAGATCCTGCAATTATATCTTTTTGGTTCTTCATTTCACTAGTTAGGCTTAATGGAAAACAACAACAAAATGAGAGATCTTTATGAACTTTATCTTGAATTAGGACATGATGTGTTTGAAGAGAGAATTAAAAAACCCATGGAACTTTATATGCATGCTAATGGGAATGTTATTAGTATGAATGCTTTGAACACCATTGTTGCTAATGCTATGGAAAATTCTAAGCTTGGGGAAGCTGGCTTTGATGAGCATGACATTTTTAGTCCCCCAAGTTTTGAGGAGAATTTTTTTTTTGATGATACTTTACCTCCCATTTATGATGATTATAATGATAGTGGTATTTTGGTGCCACCTACTATGGAGGATAAAGGTTATTATGATTATACCATGCCTGCAATTTATGATGATTACAATGATGGTTATGGTAGTTTTACTCCCACTATTACTAATAAAATTGATTATGCTTATGTGGAGAGTAATAATTTTATGCATGTAGCTCATGATAAGAATGTTTCATGTGATAGTTATATTGTTGAGTTTGTTCATGATGCTACTGAAAGTTATTATGAGAGAGGAAACATGGTTATATGCATCTTAATAATATTAAGTTTCCCCTCTTTATGTTGAGAATATTGAAGTTGCGCTTGTGTTGCCTTTCTATGCTTGTTGCATTATGCTTACATGACTTGTTTATGTACAAGATTCCTTTTCATAGGAAGTGGTTTAGACTTAAATGTGTTTTGAATTTGCTTTTTGATGCTCTCTTTTGCTTCAACTCTTATTTCTTGCGCGAGCATCATTAAAATTACTGAGCCCATCTTAATGGCTATAAAGAAAGCACTTCTTGGGAGATAACCCATGTTTTTATTTTGTTACTGTTTTGTTGTGTCTTGGAAGTTGTTACTACTGTAGAAACCTCTCCTTATCTTCATTTTATTGCATTGTTGTGCCAAGTAAAGTCTTTGATAGTAGGGTTGATACTAGATTTGGATTACTGCGCAGAAACAGATTTCTTACTGTCACGAAATTGGGCAGCCCCGTCTGTAGGTAACTCAGAAAAATCTGCCAATTTACGTGCGTGATCCTCAGATATGTACACAACTTTCATTCAATTTGATCTTTTTCATCTGAGCAAATTAAGTGCCCCAGCAAAATTCGTCTTTACGGACTGTTCTGTTTTGACAGATTCTGCCTTTTATTTCACATTGCCGCTTTTGCTATGTTTGATGGATTTCTTTGTTCCATTAACTTTCAGTGGCTTTGGGCAATGTCCAGAAGTGTTAAGAATGATTGTGTCCTCTTTGAACATGTGAATTTTTGATTATGCACTAACCCTCTAATGAGTTTGTTTTGAGTTTGTGTGGAGGAAGTTTTCAAGGGTCAAGAGAGGAGGATGATATACTATGATCAACACGAGTGAAAAGTCTAAGCTTGGGGATGCCCCCGTGGTTCATCCCTGCATATTTCAAGAAGACTCAAGCATCTAAGCTTGGGGATGCCCAAGGCATCCCCTTCTTCATCGACAACTTATCAGGTCACCTCTAGTGAAACTATATTTTCATTCGAGTCACATCTTATGTACTTTACTTGGAGCGTACGTGTTGCTTTTATTTTCGTTTTGTTATTTTCATTCTCTGAATAAATTCATGCTTATGTGGGAGAGAGACACGCTCCGCTTTTTCATATGAACATTGGTGTTCTTAGTTCTATCTTTAATGTTCATGGCGGAGTTGAAAACCGCTTCGTTAATTGCTATTTGGTTGGAAACAGAAAATGCTTCATGTGGTAAATGGTATATGGTCTTGAATAATTTGATACTTGACAATTGTTGTGCTCAAATAGATCATGTTTAAGCTCTTGCATCATGTACTTTGCACCTATTAATGAAGAACTACTGTAGAGCTTGTTGAAATTTGGTTTGCATGATTGGTCTCTCTAAAGTCTAGATATTTTACGGTGAAGTGTTTGAACAACAAGGAAGACAGTGTAGAGTCTTATAATGCTTGCAATATGTTCTTATGTAAGTTTTGCTGTACCGGTTTATACTTGAGTTTGCTTCAAACAACCTTGCTAGCCAAAGCCTTGTATTGAGAGGGATTACTTCTCATGCATCCAAATCCTTGAGCCAAAAACTATGCCATTTGTGTCCACCATACCTACCTACTACATGGTATTTCTCTGCCATTCCAAAGTACATTACTTGAGTGCTACCTTTAAAATTCTATTCTTTGTCTTTGCAATACATAGCTCATGGGAAAATAGCCTTAAAAACTATTGTGGTATTGAATATATTGCTATGTATCATATTTCTTATAAGTTGCTTGTTGAGCGGTAGCCATGTTTCTGGGGACGCCATCAACTATTACACCTTTGTTGAATATCATGTGAGTTGCTATGCATGTTCGTCTTGTCTGAAGTAAGGGCGATTTTCATGATCAAATGGTTTGAGTATGCATATTGTTAGAGAAGAACATTGGGCCGCTAACTAAAGCCATGAATCATGGTGGAAGTTTCAGTTTGGACACAAATCCTCAATCTCTTATGAGAATATTATCTGTTGTTGAATGCTTAAGCATTAAAAGAGGAGTCCATTATCTGTTTTCTATGTTGTCCCGGTATGGATGTCTAAATTGAGAATAATCAAAAGTGAGAAATCCAATGCGAACTTTCTCCTTAGACCTCTGTACAGGCGGCATAGAGGTACCCCTTTGTGACACTTGGTTGAAACATATGTATGCAATGATAATCTGTGTTAATCCAAGCTAATTAGGACAAGGTGCGAGCACTATTGGTATTCTATGCATGAGGCTTGCAACTTATAGGATGTCTTATACATAACACATATGAATTATTACTACCGTTGACAAAATTGTTTCTATGTTTTCTAAATAAAAGCTCTAGCACAAAAATAGTAATCCATGCTTCCCTCTGCGAAGGGCCTTTCTTTTACTTTATGTTGAGTCAGTTTACCTACTTCTTTCCATCTTAGAAGCAAACACTTGTGTCAACTGTGTGCATTGATTCTTACATGTTTACCTATTGCACTTGTTATATTGCTTTATGTTGACAACTATCCATGAGATATACATGTTACAAGTTGAAAGCAATTTCTGAAACTTAATCATCCTTTGTGTTGCTTCAATGCCTTCTACTTTGAATCTATTGCTTTATGAGTTAACTCCTATGCAAGACTTATTGATGCTTGTCTTGAAAGTACTATTCATGAAAAGTCTTTGCTATATGATTCAGTTGTTTAGTCATTATCTTTACCATTGCTTTGAATCACTTCATTCATCTCATATGCTTTACAATAGTATTGATTAAGATTATGTTGGTAGCATGTCACTTCAGAAATTATTCTTGTTATTGTTTACCTACTCGAGGGTGAGCAGGAACTAAGCTTGGGATGCTTGATACGTCTCAAACGTATCTATAATTTCTTATGTTCCATGCTAGTTTTATGACAATACCTACATGTTTTGTTCATACTTTATGATGTTTTGATGCATTTTCCGGAACCAACCTATTAACGAGATGCCGAAGTGCCAGTTCCTGTTTTCTGCTGTTTTTGGTTTCAGAAATCCTACAAAGGAAATATTCTCGGAATTGGACGAAATCAACGCCCAAGTATCTTATTTTTCCCGGAAGCTTCCAGAGCACCGAAGAGGGGCCAGAGGGGAGCCAGGGGGCCCCACCCCACAAGGCGGCGCGGCCAAGGGGGGCGCCCCCTATGGTCTGGCTCCACCAGGACTCCTCCGAGGCTGCCCTTCCGCCTATATAAAGCCTCCATCGTGAAAACCCTAAAAGAATAAGCCACGGGACTAGAAAAGTTACGCAGCCGCCACCATCGCGAAGCCAAGATTCGGGGGACAGAAGTCTCTGTTCCGGCACGCCGCCGGGACGGGGAATTGCCCCCGGAAGGCATCTGCATCGACATCACCGCCATCTTCATCGCCGCTGATGTCTCCTATGATGAGGAGGGAGTAGTTCTCCATCGAGGCTAAGGGCTCTACCGGTAGCTATGTGGTTAATCTCTCTCATGTACCCCAATACAATGATCTCATGAACTGCCTTGCATGATTGAGATCCATATGATGAGCTTTGTATCACTATTAATCTATGTGCTACACTAGTGATGTTATTAAAGTAGTCTATTCCTCCTTCATGATGTAAAGGTGACGGTGTGTGCATCATGTAGTTCTTGGCGTAGGTTATGATTGTAATCTCTTGTAGATTATGGAGTTAACTATTACTATGATTGTATTGATGTGATATATTCCCCCTTTCATAGCTTAAAGGTGACGGTGTGTATACTATGTTAGTACTCGGTCTAAATTGCAACGGTCTATTATGCTCTAGAGGTTACTTAAATATGAACACCGAATGTTGTGGCGCTTGTTAACTCCGGCTTGAGGGAGCTCTTGTAGCCCTACACAATGAATGGTGTTTGTTATCCAATAAGAGAGTGTATGTAGCACAAGTGAGGAGAAATTGTTTATTTGTTATGTGATCAATGTTGAGAGTGTCCACTAGTGAAAGTAGGATCCCTAGGCCTCGTTTCCAATACTGCAAACACCGTGATGGCGTGTATTTCACACGTTCGTTGGGCAACCCCAAGAGGAAGGTATGATGAGCACAGCAGCAAGTTTTCCCTCAGAAAGAAACCAAGGTTTATCGAACCAGGAGGAGCCAAGAAGCACGTTGAAGGTTGATGGCGGCGGGATGTAGTGCGGCGCAACACCGGAGATTCCGGCGCCAACGTGGAACATGCACAACACAACCAAAGTACTTTGCCCCAACGAAACAAGTGAGGTTGTCAATCTCACCGGCTTGCTGTAACAAAGGATTAACCGTATTGTGTGGAAGATGATTGTTTGCGAGAGAAAACAGTAAAAACAAGTATTGCGATAGATTGTATTTCGAGTAAAGAGAATTGGACCGGGGTCCACAGTTCACTAGAGGTGTCTCTCCCATAAGACGAACAGCATGTTGGGTGAACAAATTACGGTTGGGCAATTGACAAATAAAGAGAGCATGACAATGCACATACATATCATGATGAGTATAGTGAGATTTAATTGGGCATTACGACAAAGTACATAGACCGCCATCCAACTGCATCTATGCCTAAAAAGTCCACCTTCGAGTTATCATCCGAACCCCTCCAGTATTAAGTTGCAAAGCAACGGACAATTGCATTAAGTATGGTGCGTAATGTAATCAACAACTACATCCTTAGACATAGCATCAATGTTTTATCCCTAGTGGCAACAAGCACAACACAACCTTAGAACTTTCGTCACTCGTCCCGGTGTCAATGCAGGCATGAACCCACTATCGAGCATAAGTACTCCCTCTTGGAGTTAAAAGCATCTACTTGGCCAGAGCATCTACTAGTAACGGAGAGCATGCAAGATCATAAACAACACATAAGCATAACTTTGATAATCAACATAACAAGTATTCTTTATTCATCGGATCCCAACAAACGCAACATATATAATTACATATAGATGATCTTGATCATGATAGGCAGCTCACAAGATCCGACAATGATAGCACAATGGGGAGAAGACAACCATCTAGCTACTGCTATGGACCCATAGTCCAGGGGTAGACTACTCACTCATCACTCCGGAGGCGACCATGGCGGTGTAGAGTCCTCCGGGAGATGATTCCCCTCTCCGGCAGGGTGCCGGAGGCGATCTCCAGGATCCCCCGAGATGGGATCAGCGGCGACGGCGTCTCAGTAAGGTTTTCCGTATCGTGGCTCTCGGTACTGGAAGTTTCGTCACGGAGGCTTTAAGTAGGCGGAAGGGCAAGTCGAGAGGGGGCACAGGGGCCCCAGATGACAGGGCGGCGCGGCCAAGGGGGGGGGCCGCGCCGCCCTAGGGTTTGGCTCCCCGTGGCCCCACTTCGTTTCGTCTTCGGTCTTCCGGAAGCTTCGTGAGAAAATAGGCCTCCGGGCTTTTATTTCGTCCAATTCCGAGAATATTTCTTTACTAGGATTTCTGAAACCAAAAACAGCAGAAAACAAGCAATCGGCACTTCGGCATCTTGTTAATAGGTTAGTTCCGGAAAATGCACGAATATGACATAAAGTGTGCATAAAACATGTAGATAACATCAATAATGTGGCATGGAACACAAGAAATTATCGATACGTTGGAGACGTATCAGCATCCCCAAGCTTAGTTCTCGCTCGTCCCGAGCAGGTAAAACGATAACACGGATAATTTCCGGAGTGACATGCCATCATAATCTTGATCATACTATTTGTAAGGCATATGTAGTGAATGCAGCGATCAAAACAATGTGTATGACATGAGTAAACAAGTGAATCATAAAGCAAAGACTTTTCATGAATAGCACTTCAAGACAAGCATCAATAAGTCTTGCATAAGAGTTAACTCATAAAGCAATAATTCAAAGTAAAGGTATTGAAGCAACACAAAAGAAGATTAAGTTTCAGCGGTTGCTTTCAACTTGTAACATGTATATCTCATGGATATTGTCAACATAGAGTAATATAATAAGTGCAATAAGCAAGTATGTAGGAATCAATGCACAGTTCACACAAGTGTTTGCTTCTTGAGGTGGAGAGAAATAGGTGAACTGACTCAACATTGAAAGTAAAAGAATGGTCCTCATAGAGGAAAAGCATCGATTGCTATATTTGTGCTAGAGCTTTGATTTTGAAAACATGAAACAATTTTGTCAACGGTAGTAATAAAGCATATGCATCATGTAAATTATATCTTATAAGTTGCAAGCCTCATGCATAGTGTACTAATAGTGCCCGCACCTTGTCCTAATTAGCTTGGACTACCTGGATTATCACCGCAATACATATGCTTTAACCAAGTTTCACAAAGGGGTACCTCTATGCCGCTCGTACAAAGGTCTAAGGAGAAAGCTCGCATTTGGATTTCTCGCTTTTGATTATTCTCAACTTAGACATCCATACCGGGACAACATAGACAACGAGATAATGGACTCCTCTTTTAATGCTTTAAGCATTTGACAACAATTAATTCTTTTCTCATTAGAGATTTGAGGATATTTGTCCAAAACTGAAACTTCCACCATGAATCATGGCTTTAGTTAGCGGCCCAATGTTCTTCTCTCACAATATGCATGCTCAAACCATTCAACTCAGTGTAGATCGCCCTTACTTCGAGACAAGACGAACATGCATAGCAACTCACATGAAATTCAACAATGAGTTGATGGCGTTCCCCGATAAACATGGTTATCGCACAACAAGCAACTTAATAAGAGATAAAGTGCATAATTACATATTCAATACCACAATAGTTTTTAAGCTATTTGTCCCATGAGCTATATATTGCAAAGGTGAATGATGGAATTTTAAAGGTAGCACTCAAGCAATTTACTTTGGAATGGCGGGAAAATACCATGTAGTATAGGTAGGTATGGTGGACACAAATGGCATAGTGGTTGGCTCAAGTATTTTGGATGCATGAGAAGTATTCCCTCTCGATACAAGGTTTAGGCTAGCAAGGTTATTGGAAACAAACACAAGGATGAACGGTACAGCAAAACTCACATAAAAGACATATTGTAAACATTATAAGACTCTACACCGTCTTCCTTGTTGTTCAAACTCAATACTAGAAATTATCTAGACTTTAGAGAGACCAAATATGCAAACCAAATTTTAGCATGCTCTATGTATTTCTTCATTAATGGGTGCAAAGCATATGATGCAAGAGCTTAAACATGAGCACAACAATTGCCAAGTATCACATTACCCAAGACATTTATAGCAATTACTACATGTATCATTTTCCAATTCCAACCATATAACAATTTAACGAAGGAGAAACTTCGCCATGAATACTATGAGTAGAAACCAAGGACATATTTGTCCATATGCTACAGCGGAGCGTGTATCTCTCCCATAAAGTGAATGCTAGGATCCATTTTATTCAAACAAAACAAAAACAAAAACAAACCGACGCTCCAAGAAAAAGCACATAAGATGTGGCCGAATAAAAATATAGTTTCAGGGGAGGAACCTGATAATTTGTCGATGAAGAAGGGGATGCCTTGGGCATCCCCAAGCTTAGACACTTGAGTCTTCTTGATATATGCAGGGGTGAACCACCGGGTGCATCCCCAAGCTTAGAGCTTTCACTCTCCTTGATCATATTGCATCATACTCCTCTCTTGATCCTTGAAAACTTCCTCCACACCAAACTCGAAACAACTCATTAGAGGGTTAGTGCACAATATAAATTGACATATTCAGAGGTGACACAATCATTCTTAACACTTCTGGACATTGCATAATGCTACTGGACATTAGTGGATCAAAGAAATTCATCCAACATAGCGAAAGAGGCAATGCGAAATAAAAGACAGAATCTGTCAAAACAGAACAGTTCGTATTGACGAATTTTAAAATGGCACCAGACTTGCTCAAATGAAAATGCTTAAATTGAATGAAAGTTGCGTACATATCTGAGGATCATTCTCGTAAATTGGCGTAATTTTCTGAGCTACCTACAGGGAGGTGGACCCAGATTCGTGACAGCAAAGAAATCTGGAACTGCGCAGTAATCCAAATCTAGTACTTACTTTTCTATCAACGGCTTAACTTGGCACAACAAAACTCAAAACTAAGATAAGGAGAGGTTGCTACAGTAGTAATCAACTTCCAAGACACAAAATAAAAACAAAGTACTGTAGGTAAAAACATGGGTTGTCTCCCATAAGCGCTTTTCTTTAACGCCTTTCAGCTAGGCGCAGAAAGTGTGTATCAAGTATTATCGAGAGATGAAGCATCAACATTACCTTGGGCTTTACCCTTACCTTTCTTATTGTTTTTCTTTCCCTTTGGTTTAGGAAATATATGAGTTTCTCCCGGTATAGAGGTGAATTTCAAAGTGCCTTCTCCAACATCAATGACTTGCTCCCAATAGTTTCAGCGGGGATCTTCCGAGTGTGAGTTTTCCTGTTTCAACAACAAGATAATCAATAGATATTGTTCTTCCACAAATAGTTGTATGCACACCTGCAGCTATTCCTTTAGGGATTATAGTAGAGTTATCAATGAGAGTTATCTCTTCTCCTCCTTCCTCAACTCCCCAAAGTTTCAAAGATTTATAAATACTTTCAGGCATAAGGCAAAATTCATACATAATATCACAGTAGGCATGGAGGGTTCGATCACCGATAACAATTTTAACGGCAGGATCCCACAATGAGAGTTTAGAGTTCACTAAAACTTGTTCAAGACGATTACGAACGTGGCAATAGTTATCATTCAAGCGAGATGTACTTATCTCCGAGTATTTAACCTACTATATATGCTAGTGAGGACTCGAATCAAAGTTATTAGCTGAATCATATGATGCAACCAACTTCTTTATGGCATTAAAAGCTTGATCCCCATTGCAATGAAGGAAATCTCCTCCCACTAAAGTATCCAAAGCATATCTATAGCGAACCATAAGACCAAAATAAAAATTACTAAGGAGCAAACTTAGAGTCATTTGAGGTTCAGTTTTACGATAAGAAGTAAAAATTCTAGACCAAGCATCCTTAAAACTCTCCTCATCCCCTTGTTTAAAAGTGAAGACTAATTCTTCAGGCGAAGAAGTAACAGGTTCAGAGCTAGACATGGTAACAAAAGTAACTAAATTTTTTTGTATTTTTTAATATAGAGGGCAAGACAATAAAGTAAACTAGATAAAGTAAATGCAAGTAAACTAATTTTTTTGTGTTTTCAATATAGCAAACAAGATAGCAAATAAAGTAAAGCTAGCAACTAATTTTTTTGTGTTTTGATTTAGTGCAGCAAACAAAGTAGTAAATAAAACTAAGCAAGACAAAAACAAAGTAAAGAGATTGAGAAGTGGAGACTCCCCTTGCAGCGTGTCTTGATCTCCCCGGCAACGGCGCCAGAAAATATGCTTGATGGCGTGTATTTCACACGTTCGTTGGGCAACCCCAAGAGGAAGGTATGATGAGCACAGCAGCAAGTTTTCCCTCGGAAAGAAACCAAGGTTTATCGAACCAGGAGGAGCCAAGAAGCACGTTGAAGGTTGATGGCGGCGGGATGTAGTGCGGCGCAACACCGGAGATTCCGGCGCCAACGTGGAACCTGCACAACACAACCAAAGTACTTTGCCCCAACGAAACAGTGAGGTTGTCAATCTCACCGGCTTGCTGTAACAAAGGATTAACCGTATTGTGTGGAAGATGATTGTTTGCAGAGAAAACAGTAAAAACAAGTATTGCGAGTAGATTGTATTTCGAGTAAAGAGAATTGGACCGGGGTCCACAGTTCACTAGAGGTGTCTCTCCCATAAGACGAACAACATGTTGGGTGAACAAATTACAGTTGGGCAATTGACAAATAAAGAGAGCATGACAATGCACATACATATCATGATGAGTATAGTGAGATTTAATTGGGCATTACGACAAAGTACATAGACCGCCATCCAACTCGCATCTATGCCTAAAAAGTCCACCTTCGAGGTTATCATCCGAACCCCTCCGGTATTAAGTTGCAAAGCAACGAGACAATTGCATTAAGTATGGTGCGTAATGTAATCAACAACTACATCCTTAGACATAGCATCAATGTTTTATCCCTAGTGGCAACAGCACAACACAACCTTAGAACTTTACGTCACTCGTCCCGGTGTCAATGCGGGCATGAACCCACTATCGAGCATAAGTACTCCCTCTTGGAGTTAAAAGCATCTACTTGGCCAGAGCATCTACTAGTAACGGAGAGCATGCAAGATCATAAACAACACATAAGCATAACTTTGATAATCAACATAACAAGTATTCTCTATTCATCGGATCCCACCAAACGCAACATATAGAATTACATATAGATGATCTTGATCATGATAGGCAGCTCACAAGATCCGACAATGATAGCACAATGGGGAGAAGACAACCATCTAGCTACTGCTATGGACCCATAGTCCAGGGTAGACTACTCACTCATCACTCCGGAGGCGACCATGGCGGTGTAGAGTCCTCCGGGAGATGATTCCCCTCTCCGGCAGGGTGCGGAGAGCGATCTCCGAGATCCCCCGAGATGGGATCGGCGGTGACGGCATCTCAGTAAGGTTTTCCGTATCGTGGCTCTCGGTACTGGAAGTTTCGTCACGGAGGCTTTAAGTAGGCGGAAGGGCAAGTCGAGAGGGGGCACAGGGGCCCCAGATGACAGGGCGGCGCGGCCAAGGGGGGGCCGCGCCGCCCTAGGGTTTGGCTCCCCGTGGCCCCACTTCGTTTCGTCTTCGGTCTTCCGGAAGCTTCGTGAGAAAATAGGCCTCCGGGCTTTTATTTCGTCCAATTCCGAGAATATTTCTTTACTAGGATTTCTGAAACCAAAAACAGCGAGAAAATAGCAAGCGGCACTTCGGCATCTTGTTAATAGGTTAGTTCCAGAAAATGCACGAATATGACATAAAGTGTGCATAAAACATGTAGATAACATCAATAATGTGGCATGGAACACAAGAAATTATCGATACGTTGGAGACGTATCACACCGCTTACTTACTGTTCTACTGCATGTTTACTTGCTGCCATATTTATTTCAGATTGCTATTACCACTCATAATCATCCATATTACTTGTATTTCACTATCTCTTCGCCGAACTAGTGCACCTATACATCTGACAAGTGTATTAGGTGTGTTGGGGACACAAGAGACTTCTTGTATCGTAATTGCGGGGTTGCTTGAGAGGAATATCTTTGACCTCTACCTCCACGAGTTCGATAAACCTTGGGTGATTCACTTAAGGGAAACTTGCTGCTGTTCTACAAACCTCTGCTCTTGGAGGCCCAACACTGTCTACAGGAATAGAAGCGTGCGTAGACATCAGGCTGCAGAAAAAAGAAAAAAAAGACATAAGTCTACATGTTCGACTGAAAGCAGCTGGCAGGGCCCTGCCATCAGTCTCAGCCGAAAGCAGGCGGAAGGACAGGAAAAGCAAAAAATTCCAAGTCAAAACAAGCCTGGCGGCAGCCGGCAAGCAAGCAACCGCCAGCCACCAGCCAGAAGATGGAGATATTCGAAGTTTTTCCAGCCACCGGCTGGCAACAGAGCTTCTGTCACCAGCCGCCAGCCGGAAGCTGGCAAAGGAAGGAGAACACGCAGAAGTAAAGATCACCTGCCATGCCACGGTCCAGCGCGCTAATCTCCGCGACCCAACGCTTGGAGGTCTCGGTAAGCGCCTCGGACTGAGCAGTCATATCATTGCGCAGCTTTTGGCACTGCTCATCAACCTCACCAAGGTGGCAGCTGAGCTCGTCCACCTTGTCCTGCTCAATCTTCTTGACGGAAGCGAGCTCGGTGACAAGGGATTAACTTGTCAATGCCTACGGATTGTAGACTAGGGTTTAGTTAGATGTAGAGGGCAAGTAGATCTCGAAGGTTTCAGCCGAAAAGTACTCGACGAATAAAACTAGGGTTGTGTTGACAGTAAATTCGATCCTTTCTTTGTCCCACGACTCCCCCTTATATAGGAGGCGGAGCCGAGGGTTTCGTAATACACAAGTTTACAGAGTCCGGGAGGGTTGTAACCCGTCCCGCAAGATTACAAGTATCCTTTCCTAATACAACTCTAGTTTTCCTTAATAGCATCTTGGGCTTCCGAATCTTCTTTATTCTTCGGGTCATGGGCCTCCAGCAAACCCCGGGTACCATCTTCGGCAGGCCCATTGGGGATGCCTATGTCAGTAGCCCCCGAGATTTTGCTTGAATCGCATAATCAAGGAAAATCTCCAACTTTATATTCACTCCATTTGCCGAATTTATCACATATCTTTTTTAAATATGCAATTCTATATTGTACAGGGATAACGGTAGTTGGGGCTAGTTCATCTGACGGATCAGGTACTAGTTAACTGCTCTAGTGGCAATCCGCAAAAACCTACTTCAAGATCACGTCCCTGGACATGATCTCGGGATCCTGGTGTAAACTTCGACAGGTGCCGCTTAAGGTCTTACCATTCTGTCGAGTCCCAATCATATTTTATCGGGTACCTAACGCGTCCGTTAGGATTTTTCTTCGTATCTGTTGATACGGAAAAAAGTAGCAAACCGACGTCAGAGACGGTGCCACGCCGCTCAGAACGGATCTGGGGTCTTACCTTCGCAAAGTTTTGGGGCATTCAGAGATTATTCGCGACTTTTAGCGCTCTGAGAATATATTGTCGAGTGCTTTTTCGGCTGTTGGAATAGCACATTTTATTGAGTCAACGGATGACTTATTTTGCCTTCCCGATGGGAGTATATGTAGAGTTATTTGTATAACTCGAAATATACTCACTTTTTATTCTCTCTTCTTTCGCTCTCTCTTTTTTTATAATTTCATCGGGCACGCGAGCAGCGTTCCCGATGGGAGTAGCCCCCGAGGCTACAGCCAAGGACTTGTGCTTGGTTGTAGGCTCAGCAATTAGTACCTCATGTCGCTATATTGTTTATTCTGTCTCGAGCTTTCTATATTTATCGGGTGCGCGACCAGCGCTCCCGATGGGAGTAGCCCCCGAGGCTATGAACAAATACTTGTATTTGATCATAGGCTCTCGCCATTTCTATTTTGTCATACTTGAATATTTTTTTTTTCCGAAGTAGCCCCCGAGCATTTGGGAAAAAACTTGTATTTGATCAAAGGCTCACGAAATAATCAATAATCTTGTGCTGTCGAAATTCTTGTCAAGCGTCATTGTCGAAATTTTTTCCTGTCAAGGTGACATCATTGCTTACGATAGCCACGATTACTGTATCGGGAACATGCGAGAACCGCTTCTCTCTCTGCCTTGTGGTTCAATTTTCCTATCCAATTGACACGTCGTGCAAGTGGGGGACACACGTCCTCCGCTTTTTCTGGCACTCATACTGTATCGCATGTCCGTTCACTTCTCAGTAAAAATCCATTTTTACCCCTTGTCCACGTGTTTGCCATCTGCATCATAATTTTTCCATCCAACGGTTGCGTCGACTCGCCGCACCACTACATAAAGCCATCGTCTTCCTCCTTCAGCACTTTCGCTCACGCCGCATCTCTGCTCCTCCTCTGCAAATCCTCCATTGCTTCCCTTGCTTCAAGCGCTCAACCACTCTCACACCCTTCGCCGCCAAGTCCATTGATGTCGCCGCACATTCGTTTGACTAGGCATAGCACGCCGGAGTCGAAGATGATGACAACAGATCTGGGAAGCGCAGAGTGGGAGAGATCCAAGATCTCTGCCCAAGACATCAATATGCTGAGGAAGATGGGATTCAGCAAGAAGGAGGACTCGCTCCAATTCCCCAAGGAGGAGAGCTACCCGAAGCCTCCAATCAACTATCGGGTTAGTTTCGTTGACCACCTCATCCGAGGGCTTTCTCCCCCAATCCACGAGTTTCTCCGTGGTCTCCTTTTTGTCTATGGGCTTCAGTTACATCATCTGATGCCCAATTCCATCCTCCACATCTCGATTTTTATCACACTATGTGAGTGCTTCCTCGGGGTCCAACCCAATTGGGCTCTGTGGAAGCGCATCTTCTGCATCCGCCGTAATGGCTCTCACAACATCGCCTACAACATTGGCGGCGTTGTTATCTGTGTTCGTTCTGATGTCGAATATTTCGACGTCAAATTTCCCGACTTCGTCCAAGGTTGGCGGAAGAAGTGGCTGTATACCCATGAAGAAAGCTCCAATCCAGTGGAGGAAAACATCACCCCTTTTGACGGAGAAGCCAAAATCCTTCGCCGCCGTTCTTGGGATGCTGAAGCTACTAATGCTGAGAAGTTGGCGACAGAGGCGCTGATGACTCGCATCCACAAGCTACAAAACACCCGCGGCAAGGAACTTTCGGGTATTGAGATTACCGCTTATTTCCTTAGGACTAGAGTGCAGCCTCTTCAGGCTCGCAAAAACCCCTTCTGGAAGTACGCTGGTGAAAAAGATGTCGATAGGCTCTCAAAAGATCTTCCTTTGAAGGATTTTGAAAAGCTTATCCGCAAAATCTCATCGCTCAACAAGAAGGATTCAGTTCCAAGTTCTTGCCGTATTGCGCCATATAGTAGCGCCAATCCCCTTCCCGAGGTAATTTTTCCCTTTTAATTGCTATATTGCCTCCTCGAGTTTTATTATTTGTCGACTACTATCTTGTTAACGCCTTTTTGTCGACATTCTTTCTTTTTTTCTCAGGACCACCCCGTCCTTGTTTCTCTTCCTCCTCTTCCTGAAGGTGGAGAAGTTGAGGACCGTACCGTTGTCGACGATGACAACCAAGGCACCTCGCGCCCTGCCACTGAAGTCGCGGGTTCTCACAAATCCGCGGCTTCCGCTGAGTCAGAAGCCACTGCCTCGACACACTCTCTTCCTCACGCTTCTCCAAGGATGAAGAGGAAAATGGATGAAGTCAAAGATTCCGACACCTCCAAAGCCGAAGAAGCTGAGCCTTCAGATAGGAAGGCAGCTTTCAATCCATATACTAATGCCCTCGTCAGCTCGTAAGTTACTCCTTACTCTTTACTTTTTTGTTTTGACGTTTCTTGTCTATCTTGCTTCTTATACTGTCGCCATTTTACCGTAGTGGTGACGAGGAAGAAGAACAACCTGTTGACGCGGCTGCTCGAACGAGTACGTCGCGTACTTTAGTTGTTTCTGAAGCCCTCAACATGATGGGCATGAAACTTCGCCTCCCCAACAGGACATCATGCAACCGCCGCCAGTTGAGAGCCCCCGAGCCTCTCCTCCAAAAAGAGCGAGGGTCGAGCTATCTGATACGTCTCCAACGTATCGATAATTTCTTATGTTCCATGCCACATTATTGATGATATCTACATGTTATATGCACATTTTATGTCATATTTATGCGTTTTCCGGAACTAACCTATTGACGAGATGCCGAAGGGCCAGTTCCTGTTTTCTGCTGTTTTTGGTTCCAGAAATCCTAGTAAGGAAATATTCTCGGAATCGGACGAAATCAACGCCCGGGTTCCTATTTTGCCCGGAAGCATCCAGAACACCCGAGAGCCGCCAGAGGGGGGCCACAGGGCCCCCAGATGATAGGGTGGCGCGGCCCACCCCCGGCCGTGCGGCCCTATGGTGTCGTCGCCCCTTCGATCTTCGACGCCGCCTCTTCGCCTATATAAAGGTCCCGGACCTAAAACCTCGATACGAAAAAAGCCACGGTACGAGAAACCTTCCGAGCCGCCGCCATCGCGAAGCCAAGATCCGGGGGACGGGAGTCTCGTTCCGGCACGCCGCCGGGGCGGGGAAGTGCCACCGGAAGGCTTCTCCATCAACACCACCGCCATCTTCATCAACGCTGCTGTCTCCCATGAGGAGGGAGTAGTTCTCCATCGAGGCTCGGGGCTGTACCGGTAGCTATGTGGTTAATCTCTCTCCTATGTACTTCAATACAATAATCTCATGAGCTGCCTTACATGATTGAGATTCATATGATGATGCTTGTAATCTAGATGTCATTATGCTAGTCAAGTGAGTTTTACTTATGTGATCTCCGGAGACTCCTTGTCCCACGTGTGTAAAGGTGCCAGTGTGTGCACCGTGTGGGTCTCTTAGGCTATATTTCACAGAATACTTATTCACTGTTATGAATGGCGTAGTGAAGTGCTTATTTATATCTCTTTATGATTGCAATGTGTTTTGTATCACAATTTATTTATGTGCTACTCTAGTGATGTTATTAAAGTAGTTTTATTCCTCCTGCACGGTGTAATGGTGACAGTGTGTGCATCCGTGTTAGTACTTGGCGTAGGCTATGATTGTGATCTCTTGTAGATTATGAAGTTAACTATTGCTATGATGGTATTGATGTGATCTATTCCTCCTACATAGTGTGAAGGTGACGAGTGTGCATGCTTGTGTTAGTACTTGGTTTAGTCGTGTTGATCTTTCATGCACTCTAAGGTTATTTAAATATGAACATTGAATTGTGGAGCTTGTTAACTCCGGCATTGAGGGTTCGTGTAATCCTACGCAATGTGTTCATCATCCAACAAAAGAGTGTAGTGCATTTATCTATTCTGTTATGTGATCAAAGTTGAGAGTGTCCACTAGTGAAAGTCTATTCCCTAGGCCTTGTTCCTAAATATCGCTATCGCTGCTTGTTTACTTGTTTCTACTGCGTTACTACTTGCTACCATATTACCACCATCAACCGCACGCCCAGCAAGCTATTTTCACGGCGCCGTTACTACTGCTCATATTCATTCATACCACCTGTATTTCACTATCTCTTCGCCGAACTAGTGCACCTATTAGGTGTGTTGGGGACACAAGAGACTTCTTGCTTTGTGGTTGCAGGGTTGCATGAGAGGGATATCTTTGACCTCTTCCTCCCTGATTCGATAAACCTTGGGTGATCCACTTAAGGGAAACTTGCTGCTGTTCTACAAACCTCTGCTCTTGGAGGCCCAACACTGTCTACAAGAATAGAAGCTCCCGTAGACATCAAGCTATTTTACGGCGCCGTTGCCGGGGAGGAAAGGTAAAAGGTACTCACACTCCGGATCTCGGCTACTAAGCTATTTTCGCCGTTGTAAGTACTCGAAGCTATTTCCTTTAGATCCTGCAATTGCATCTTTTTGTTTCTTGTTTACACTAGTTTGGCATAATGGACGACAATGAGTTTCTTATTCTATTTCCTGATTTAAGACATGGATGGTTTGATGCGAAAATTAAAAAACCTATGGAATCTTATTTGCATGATGGTAGTAATATTAGTATGAACGCTTTGAACACCATTGTTGATAATAATATAGAAAGTTCTAAGCTTGGGGAAGCTAGTTTTCATGATCTTTTTAGTCCCCCAAGCATTGAGGAGAAAATATTCTTTGATGATACTTTGCCTCCTATTTATGATGATTATAATGATAGTGGTCTTTTGGTGCCACCTACTATGGAGGGTAAATTTTGTTGTGATTATACTATGCCTCCTACACTTGATGAGAATAATAATGATAGCTACTTTGTTGAATTTGCTCCCACTACAACTAATAAAATTGATTATGCTTATGTGGAGAGTAATAATTTTATGCATGAGACTCATGATAAGAATGCTTTATGTGATAGTTATATTGTTGAGTTTGCTCATGTTGCTACTGAAAGTTATTATGAGAGAGGAAAATATGGTTGTAGAAATTTTCATGTTACTAAAACACCTCTCTATGTGCTGAAATTTTTGAAGCTACACTTTTTTATCTTCCTATGCTTGTTACTTTGCTCTTCATGAACTTGTTTATTTACAAGATTCCTATGCATAGGAAGCATGTTAGACTTAAATGTGTTTCGAATTTGCCTCTTGATGCTCTCTTTTGCTTCAAATACTATTTCTTGCGAGTGCATCATTAAAGCTCTTGAGCCCATCTTAATGGCTATAAAGAAAGAACTTCTTGGGAGATAACCCATGTGTTTATTTTGCTACAGTACCTCTATTTTATATTTGTGTCTTGGAAGTTCTTACTACTGTAGCAACCTCTCCTTATCTTATTTTATTGCATTTGTTGTGCCAAGTAAAGTCTTTGATAGTAAAGTCAATACTAGATTTGGATTACTCGCACGAAACAGATTTCTTGCTGTCACGAATCTGGGCCTAATTCTCTGTAGGTAACTCAGAAAATTATGCCAATTTACGTGAGTGATCCTCAGATATGTACGCAACTTTCATTCAATTTGAGCATTTTCATTTGAGCAAGTGTGGTGCCTCAATAAAATTCGTCTTTACGGACTGTTCTGTTTTGACAGATTCTGCCTTTTATTTCGCATTGCTTCTTTTGCTATGTGGGATGGATTTCTTTGTCCCATTGACTTCCAGTAGCTTTGAGCAATGTCCAGAAGTGTTAAGAATGATTGTTTCACCTCTGAACATGTGAGTTTTTGATTATGCACTAACCCTCTAATGAGTTTGTTTTGAGTTTGGTGTGGAGGAAGTTTTCAAGGGTCAAGAGAGGAGGATGATATACTATGATCAAGAAGAGTGAAAAGTCTAAGCTTGGGGATGCCCCGGTGGTTCACCCCTGCATATTTCAAGAAGACTCAAGCGTATAAGCTTGGGGATGCCCAAGGCATCCCCTTCTTCATCGACAAATTATCAGGTTCCTTCTCTTGAAACTATATTTTTATTCGGTCACATCTTATGTACTTTACTTGGAGCGTCTGTGTGCTTTTATTTTTGTTTTGTTATTTTCATTCTCTGAATAAATACATGCTTGTGTGGGAGATAGACATGCTCCGCTGGTTCGTATGAACACATGTGTTCTTAGTTTTTAATGTTCATGGCGAAGGTTGAAACTGCTTCGTTAATTGTTATATGGTTGGAAACGGAAAATGCTACATGTAGTAATTGGTAAAATGTCTTGGATAATGTGATACTTGGCAATTGTTGTGCTCATGTTTAAGCTCTTGCATCATATAATTTGCACCCATTAATGAAGAAATACATAGAGCTTGCTAAAATTTGGTTTGCATATTCGGTCTCTCTAAGGTCTAGATAATTTCTAGTATTGAGTTTTGAACAACAAGGAAGACGGTGTAGAGTCTTATAATGTTTACAATATGTCTTTTATGTGAGTTTTGCTGCACCGGTTCATCCTTGTGTTTGTTTCAAATAGCCTTGCTAGCCTAAGCCTTGTATCGAGAGGGAATACTTCTCATGCATCCAAAAACCTTGAGCCAACCACTATGCCATTTGTGTCCACCATACCTACCTACTACATGGTATTTCTCCGCCATTCCAAAGTAAATTGCTTGAGTGCTACCTTTAAATAATTCAAAATTTATCACCTCTTATTTGTGTCAATGTTTTATAGCTCATGAGGAAGTATGTGGTGTTTTATCTTTCGATCTTGTCATTTACTTCGACAGACTTTCACAATGGACTAGTGGTTTCATCCGCTTATCCAATAATTTTGCAAAAAGAGCCGGCAATGGGGTTCCCAGCCCGATTAATTAACTTGCATTAATAATTCTCTTCACATGTTTTGCTCGATTCATCGGTAAGCAACTTAATTTTGCAAATAGACACTCCTTCATGGTATGTGAATGTTGGAAGGCACCCGAGGATTCGGTTAGCCATGGCTTGTGTAAGCAAAAGGTTGGGAGGAGTGTCATCCATAAATAAAGAAAAACTAAACTAAAGTACATGTGTAAACAAAAGAGAAGAGGGATGATCTACCTTGCTTGGTAGAGATAACGTCCTTCATGGGAGCCGCTCTTGAAAGTCCGGTTGATGAGGTAGTTAGAGTGCCCACTACCATTCGTTGACAACAAGAAACACCTCTCAAAATTTTACTTTTATGCTCTCTTTATGTTTTCAAAAACCAAAGCTCTAGCACAAATATAGCAATCGATGCTTTCCTCTTTGAAGGACCTTTCTTTTACTTTTATGTTGAGTCAGTTCACCTATTTCTCTCCACCTCAAGAAGCAAACACTTGTGTGAACTGTGCATTGATTCTTACATACTTGCTTATTGCACTTGTTATATTGCTTTGCATTGACAATTATCCATGAGATATACATGTTACAAGTTGAAAGCAACCGCTGAAACTTAATCTTCCATTGTGTTGCTTCAATGTCTTTACTTTAAATTATTGCTTTATGAGTTAACTCTTATGCAAGACTTATTGATGCCTGTCTTGAAAGTGCTATTCATGAAAAGTCATTGCTTTATGATTCAGTTGTTTACTCATGTCATTACCATTGTTTTGATCGCTTCATTCATTACATGTGTTTACAATATGATCAAGTTTATGAAGGCATGTCACTCCAGAAATTATCTTTGTTTATCGTTTACCTGCTCGGGACGAGCAGAAACTAAGCTTGGGGATGCTGATACGCCTCCGACGTATCGATAATTTCTTATGTTCCATGCCACATTATTGATGATATCTACATGTTATATGCACATTTTATGTCATATTTATGCGTTTTCCGGAACTAACCTATTGACGAGATGCCGAAGGGCCAGTTCCTGTTTTCTGCTGTTTTTGGTTCCAGAAATCCTAGTAAGGAAATATTCTCGGAATCGAACGAAATCAACGCCCAGGTTCCTATTTTGCCCGGAAGCATCCAGAACACCCGAGAGCCGCCAGAGGGGGGCCACAGGGCCCCCAGATGATAGGGTGGCGCGGCCCACCCCCTGGCCGCGCGGCCCTATGGTGTCGTCGCCCCTTCGACCTTCTGACGCCGCCTCTTCGCCTATATAAAGGTCCCAGACCTAAAACCTCGATACGAAAAAAGCCACGGTACGAGAAACCTTCCAGAGCCGCCGCCATCGCGAAGCCAAGATCTGGGGGACATGAGTCTCCGTTCCGGCACGCCGCCGGGCGGGGAAGTGCCCCGGAAGGCTTCTCCATCAACACCACCGCTATCTTCATCAACGCTCGCTGTCTCCCATGAGGAGGGAGTAGTTCTCCATCGAGGCTCGGGGCTGTACCGGTAGCTATGTGGTTAATCTCTCTCCTATGTACTTCAATACAATAATCTCATGAGCTGCCTTACATGATTGAGATTCATATGATGATGCTTGTAATCTAGATGTCATTATGCTAGTCAAGTGAGTTTTACTTATGTGATCTCCGGAGACTCCTTGTCCCACGTGTGTAAAGGTGACGAGTGTGTGCACCGTGTGGGTCTCTTAGGCTATATTTCACGGAATACTTATTCACTCGTTATGAATGGCGTAGTGAAGTGCTTATTTATATCTCTTTATGATTGCAATGTGTTTTGTATCACAATTTGTCTATGTGCTACTCTAGTGATGTTATTAAAGTAGTTTTATTCCTCCCGCACGGTGTAATGGTGACGAGTGTGTGCATCCGTGTTAGTACTTGGCGTAGGCTATGATTGTGATCTCTTGTAGATTATGAAGTTAACTATTGCTATGATGGTATTGATGTGATCTATTCCTCCTACATAGTGTGAAGGTGACAGTGTGCATGCTGTGTTAGTACTTGGTTTAGTCGTGTTGATCTTTCATGCACTCTAAGGTTATTTAAATATGAACATTGAATTGTGGAGCTTGTTAACTCCGGCATTGAGGGTTCGTGTAATCATACACAATGTGTTCATCATCCAACAAAAGAGCGTAGAGTATGCATTTATCTATTATGTTATGTGATCAAAGTTGAGAGTGTCCACTAGTGAAAGTCTATTCCCTAGGCCTTGTTCCTAAATACTGCTATCGCTGCTTGTTTACTTGTTTCTTGCGTTACTACTGCTACCATATTACCACCATCAACTGCACGCCATCAAGCTATTTTCGGCGCCGTTACTACTGCTCATATTCATTCATACCACTCGTATTTCACTATCTCTTCGCCGAACTAGTGCCCCTATTAGGTGTGTTGGGGACACAAGAGACTTCTTGCTTTGTGGTTGCAGGGTTGCATGAGAGGGATATCTTTGACCTCTTCCTCCCTGAGTTCGATAAACCTTGGGTGATCCACTTAAGGGAAACTTGCTGCTGTTCTACAAACCTCTGCTCTTGGAGGCCCAACACTGTTTACAAGAATAGAAGCTCCCGTAGACATCACTATCCAAGGAGCCTATCCAATTTCCTGGTAGCTCTTCGACACCTTCATTGGATGATGTAAGTTTCAAACCTTTCCATACTTCCATCTCCCCTTTGTTTTTTGCTAAGTGTTGTCGAATTTACATTGGCTATATTGACTTCTTCTTCTTCCTTGGTCGTTTCTTCAGCCTCTAATGAAGGAGTTTATTCGTCTTGGTACCCAATTTGTCGGGTACCGTGACTTTTCCAAGAAGTTGGAAGGTATTATCTTTATTTTTCTCTGTTGCATGTGTACCATTATTTTGTCATGATATTTGAATGTCATGTGTTTTGCCAGGAGATCTTGCGGAGGCGAACAAACGTGC